>NC_081382.1:36307119-36607119 GCF_030684315.1 Stegostoma tigrinum
GAATGTTGTGAAAATCATATTTAAACAGCCTTTCTGCGCCAACAGATTTTACTTCAGAAAAAGCAAGAGAAAAACATATCAATAGCTTGTCTGCTCGTTGAGTGAGCCTAGGACAAGCCCTGGTATTATCTCTCATTTGTGCTGCATTCATGAACTTCAGCCAGGGTAGCTTTGGAAATGCTAGAAATTCTTCTGCAGCTAAAAGGGAACGCTTTAATGGTTCCTGTTCCTGACAGCACTCCTGATAGTCGGTGTACTTATGGATGACTGGTAGGGGCCAATGAGTTTGATGAATTTATAAACCTCTTATTTTAGATAGCTTTTGCAATTTTGCCAGAAAGGCCCTAACACAGGGAAACCCTCCTGTTAAATTTACACACCATTAACACAAAAGGGAGAATTTTGACTCTTCCTGGTGCCCCATCCCCCTCTTTGTGCTCAGTGATCTCCCATTTGAAGGGCGCTGTAATTTTTTTCCTGGTGGAGGAGGCCGCAGTCTCACGTGTAAATACTGATTGGGATCCCTACAAGGATTAAAGTACCCAGGAGGCACTATGACCTGGAGCTGGACAGAAAAGGCACCACAGCATTTTTGCTAGGCTTGGAAAGGCTGGAGCAAAAAATGATTAAGCCCTCCAGATAAGCAAAAGGTTGGCATTTGTGGGAGTCAGAGGTCATTCTGGGTCCAAAGGGAGATTTACAAATGCCATTGTCTGGGAATTCTTCATCCTGCCACTTGTAGCAAGAAACCTTCTCGAAGCCAACTTCCCCACCAGTTATTTAGAAACCAGTGGCCTGTTAAGGACTGATCTTTAACTGGAGCAACCACCCTTCTTCCTCACCACTTACGCCCCTATCGCATTGCATGTTTTGGTAATAGCACTTACATGAAATTTGGGAGTTAAAATACATCTGACCTGAAGCTTTATCCAGGAATAACACTTCACAGTCATCTTTCTTATTCCATCTGATCGGTGCTCTGATTAAAATTGTACCCATAATGACCAAAAGAAGTTTTCTTCTGCAGATTGAAAAATGCTATCTACTACTGCCCAGGTTTAACAATGATGGATACGATTGAAAATGCAACTCAGGACTGCTTTCAATTTATTCTTTGAAATGACATGAGTCGCTTGTCTGCCCATAGACTGTGAATCAATATAGGTGTATTATATCCAAGGTTCAGGGGGCTACAGTTTACAAATGCCCGTACTTGTGAATGCGTTTGCATACAGCAGTGTAATTTTAAATATCCAACATTTTTCACACAGAGGCTGGAGCCAGAATGGAATGAGCTGCCAAAACAATAGGCTGGTACAATTACAACATTTAAAAGGCATCTGGATGGGTATATGAAAAGAAGCGTTTAGAGGGAAATGGGCCAAATGCTGGCAAATGGGATGATATTTGTTTAGGATATCTGGATGGCATGGATGAGTTGGACCGAAGGGTCTGTTTCCATGCAGTACAACTTTATGATTCTATATGACCATTTCCTGTGCTCACGAACAGCTGCTTTATATTGTCCTGCATTATGTTCTGACTTGAGAGGGTGGTAGTTGATGGGAAATGTTCATCCTGGAGACCAGTTACGAGTGGTGTACTGCAAGGGTTGGTGTTGGGTCCACTGCTGTTTGACATTTTTATAAATGACCTGGATGAGGGTGTAGAAGGATGGGTTAGTAAATTTACAGACGACACTAAGGTCGGTGGAGTTGTGGATAGTGACGAAGGATGCTGTAGGTTGCAGAGAGACATAGATAAGCTGCAGAGCTGGGCTGAGAGGTGGCAAATGGAGTTTAATGCAGACAAGTGTGAGGTAGGAGTAACCAGATGGCAAAGTACTGGGCTAATGATAAGATTCTTAGTAGTGTAGATGAGCAGAGAGATCTCGGTGTCCATGTACACAGATCCTTGAAAGTTGCCGCCCAGGTTGACAGGGCTGTTAAGAAGGCATACAGTGTTCTGGCTTTTATTAATAGAGGGATCAAGTTCCAGAACCAAGAGGTTATGCTGCAGCTGTACAAAACTCTGGTGCGGCCACACTTGGAGTATTGCGTACAGTTCTGGTCACCGCATTATAAGAAGGATGTGGAAGCTTTGGAGAGGGTGCAAAGGAGATTTACTAGAATGTTGCCTGGTCTGGAGGGAAGGTCTTACGAGGAAAGGCTGAGGGACTTGAGGCTATTTTCGTTAGAGAGGAGAAGGTTGAGAGGTGACTTAATTGAAACATATAAAATAATCAGAGGGGTGGATAGGGAGAGCCTTTTTCCTAGGATGGTGACGGCGAGCATGAGGGGGCATAGCTTTAAATTGAGGGGTGAACGATATAGGACAGATGTCAGAGGTAGTTTCTTTATTCAGAGAGTAGTAAGGGAATGGAACGCTTTGCCTGCAATGGTAGTAGATTCGCCAACTTTAGGTACATTTAAGTCGTCACTGGATAAGCATATGGACATACATGGAATAGTGTAGGTTAGATGGGCTTCAGATTGGTATGACAGGTCAGCACAACATCGAGGGCCGAAGGGCCTGTACTGTGCTGTAATGTTCCATGTTCTATGAATACAAATCAATTTGTGAACCTACTCAGGGACAGAACCTGTTGGCAGCCCAGGGACTATCTATAGTGGAGATAACTAAGTGTGGAGCTGGGTGAACACAGCAGGCCAAGCAGCAAGGAGCACAAAAGCTGACGTTTCGGGCCTAGACCCTTCATCAGAAAAAGGGGATGGGGAGAGGGTTCTGAAATAAATAGGGAGCGAGGGGGAGGCGGATCCTATAGTAACACAGGTTTCAGAAACTCACTCCACAGAGATCTGCAAGCTACAGCTTTCAGGGTCAAAATCACTGGCAATTGTTTACATAGAGGATTTACATTCTAAATGTTTATGTAGGCAGTTTCAAATCTTAAATGTTGAGATAAATGCATGACCAAACATTGCGACAAAGAGTTGGAGAATGTGTGATTTCAAACAGCATATACTGTGGATGTTTGATATACTGTAGTTAATGTACTGCAAACTTGCTTATAGCATGCAGTCCCTTGACCCCCAAGAGAGGTAAACTTTTCTTTAGTTAAAAATAGGAGAAAATAAGTGTCTTCTTATTAGGGTGATCCACCCATGACATAATAGAGATAACAAGATGTGGAGCTGGACGAACACAGCAGGCATCTCAGATTTTCCAGCATCTGCAGTTCCTATTATCTCTCTCCACCCATAACAGAACCTTTTGCTCCCAAACATCCATATTGTAATGAACTTCCACTGTAGATATCAGCCAAGTGCTTGAGTAATATTAGTGATTTGCCATGCCTTATAATTAATAGTAATAAGGTTATGAGTTAATTTTGGAATTATGTTCAATGGTGACATGTATTGAGCCCAGGGATTAAAATACTCAATCTGCACTTTCCATGATTTTCCTGTTCTTAGCATCAAAAGAAAATGTGTCTGAAGTACAGAATCATATAATTTACCCTGCAGACTTTTATGCAATTTATGAAAGTAATCTTCATTCTAACTTGATATGACCGTGTTGCAGGTGGCCCTCAGCAACAGCCATACTGTGAATATAACTTCCCATCTTGAACAGTTTGAAAGAAAAATAGATGCATGTGCCCGACCCAATCTGGACAAAGAGGTGAGTTGAATTTCTGCTGGAATTAACTCCTGTTTTGCAAAGTTTTTCACTTTATCTACAGATCAATCTGTGATTTTATCTTTGCTTTTGTACTAATTATTTTTACCCCTTTTTATCACTACCAGTGCCTAAATTTTCTCAAATCATCTGCAGTAGTATATTATTCGCTACTGATAGAGACCTAAATCCCTAGAACTTGCTGCTGCAGTTTTACACTTTGTACATTTCAACATGGTTGCTGGAGAGCAACCCAAAAGTACGACTGTGCCTGGGGTCTAAATTTGGGGCATTGAGCTGCCGGTGATCTCGCCAATGTTTGGTTAGCCTTGGATATGGCAATCCTTGCCAGGAAGAGGTCTCTTGTTTGCTCTCTCAGTGCCTGATGAGACACCTGCCTCCACAACAAGGTCCCATCTGATCATTTTTATTAGCGTTCTAAAGCCTAGACTCATTCATGTGATTTCAGTTACTGTAAGTAATATATTTGTGACACTCCTCTCTCCAGGTTGTTTTGCCTAAGGAACTGCATCACTTCTCCAAGATTATCCAGGACCTTATGGAAAAGAGGGCTCTCTATCTCAACTGCTTGGTGGTAAGTGTGAACTATATTTGTGTGTTTTTGCTGAAAACACTACCTGATAACCTCACTTGGTAAATGTCAAGGTTTAAATGGTAATGAACCTGAGAACACAAAAGCCCTGGGTTTAAGCTTCAGTTTGTGCTATTAGATTTTAAACCTATGAAATGAGACTGAAGTAAAGACATGACCAAGCTTTTGCAAGTAGCATCTGTGGAAGTATTTTATACCATTTGTTGTTACTGAATTACAAGTTATTTTGTTCTTGATGTTTGGAATAGTTTTCCTGCTTCCTGATTACTGCACTTCTTTTCTCCGTTACGGACCCTTTCCAATTATTTGTTTTCTAATCATCCCACCAGCACATTGCTACCTGGTACATTGGCACTTGTAGGTCACCTTTCGGTTTAAGCAGTGATCCATTGAAAGCTGCCTTGTAAGAAATATCACTCAACCTTCATCATCAGCATGGTCTCTTTTCATGCTCCAATCTGTACAGAGAACATGAAGAATTTATTAAAATGAACAGGTCATAGGATTTCCAGTGAGGTCAGACTACTGTTGAACAGATGCACAGTCCATGCCACTCAACTATTGTGTCAGGCACAAATCTTTACCCTTGTATTGGCACTTAATAACAGCCTTCAAGCAAGGATGTGGTTGCTGATGGTGCTCATTGTAATTTCAGTACAGAGCACCTTTAACACACCATTTCTGCTAACCCCCTCACTGTCAAGATCCTCTTCAGTAGTGATATCTCTAGTCATCATGCTGGATCACAGATAAACTGCAACTCGATGCAGCGCTTTTGTACCACCTTTGTAATTATGATCCTCACCCTGCACTAAAAATAGGGCAAGTTCAGCACCAATAGCATATGGTTAACATTCACAATTTTGTATGTGACATAAAAATGACTTTAATGCACTGAACACAGCCTTTATCAATGTTAATCAATCCAAATGCCTGAAATTGTCCATTGTAAACTATTTGAACTACTGGGCTTCTCATATTTGTTCTCTTCCTAGGATTTAGTCATAATAGAAGCTCCCCTCCAAGGGCAAATTGCCACAGCCGCTCATGTTGAGTTTCAGACAAGGGAGACTAAAATAAATGAGAATCTGCTGCTGCCCTCCAGAAAGGGAAAAGCCCCCACTGAAGATGTGGCTGTTACTGTCATCAAAGAAATATTACAGTAAGTAAAAATAGCTTAATGCTTTCACTGGCATGAGCAGTAAACTGATTGCAGCACAGAACTTTAGAAATGTGCACCCTACCGATTCTCCAATGGGTTAAAGTTCCCTGACCCACAAAATTAAGCGTACATTGCTGTTTGGTTTTGTACTTCCTGACTCTTTATATTACATTACGCGGTCCGGCAGGGAAAAGGGAATGGTAGCCATTGCCAAATGTAAAAGGGAGAATGGCATACACAGGTCACTCTACTGAAGCAGAAATGAAATAATCATCCTTTTATCTGTCTTGGATATTTTAATATTTCTTTCATTACATGAATAAAGCTATTCAATACTGTATTCGGTGTGGTTAGAGGTGGCTGCTGAAGTCATTCAATCTTTGAAACCATCCGTACCTTTACTATAGGCAGCTTGGATAATAATCAGAAAGGGAGCTTTGGCTATTCCCCTTCTGCATCCCAGGAACACTGGGCCAAAATCTTTTGAATGTCCTTGGCTTTCTGAAATTGTGTCAAAAGATAGGGCAATTGTCAATGTAACATCTTTGCCCAAAAAGGTAAAAAAGAAAAAGTTATAGACCAGTCGGACCATCATTGGGAATATGGTAGACATCATCATACAAAATTAAGTCATTAATTAAGTCCTTAGAAAGGTAGATTGATTAAGGACAACCAGTGTAAGTGACAAATTGTATCTGGTCTTCAAGAAAATAGTGGTGTATTGATTATGGACAAGTTGGAATTTTTAAAAACCGCATTAGATAAGAAGATTTTGACCAATAATATATTTGTAGACTTTTAGATAGAATTAAGGCATGTGGTATTAAGGGGCTTGTGACAGGATGGTTAATAAATTGACAGAATGGCAGAAAACAGGGAGTATTGGTAATGGCTGTGTTGTGAATTGGAGATGCATAAACAGACATGTAAATTGCTCCGTGGGTTAGGATTGGGCCAACTCTATGTGTATAACCTACATCACAGGTTTGGATGGAGGAAGCATAAAATCAAACTTTTAACAGCGATGGCAATACAAAGACAAGAAATGTAGTTAAGTGAAGTGCACTTTAGATGAGTGATAATGGGAACTGCAGATGCTGGAGAATCCAAGATAACAAAGTGTGGAGCTGGATGAACACAGCAGGCCAAGCAGCATCAGAGGAGCAGGAAAGCGGACGTTTTGGGTCTGGACCCTTCTTCAGAAACCGAAACGGCAGCTTTCCTGCTTCTCGGAATATGAGGTGCTGCTCCTCCAGTTTCCAGGTGGCATCATTGTGACACTGGAGGAAGCCCAGGATGGACATGTCACCAAGGGAATGGGAGAGAGAGGAGTCCAGTTCATGTTGCCTTTGGAAGAATTTCACAACCATGAAGAAGAGGAAAAGCACTAAAACAATACCAGGGATGAAAAGCTTCAGATATAATCTCTCAATGAACTTGTTAAGTGCATTAATTGATGTACCTTTGCTGTGAATGGGTTCACTAGCCCACTATCCCAATGGTTTTCTCTCCCGAAAATGGCTTGGATCAGGAACAGAGGTGGGACAGCAGCACACAGCCTGCATACCATTATCCATTCTGAGGAAGGGTCTCCGGACCCAAAACGTTAACTCTAATATCTCTTCACAGATGCTGCCAGACCTGCTGAGCTTTTCCAGCAACTTCTGTTTTTGTTTGTGGTTTTGTATGCCATTATCTATCCTCACCCACCTATGTCTTGACCTGATTCTATCAGCAAAATCTGGCCCTAGACTCTTCTCAGCAGAATAGAAAAGGTTAAGAGGAAGTCTAATTGAGGTGCTCAAAATTGAGAGATTGGGACATAGTGAATTGGTAACTAGAGAACATAAAGTTAAGATAATTGCCAAAAGAATTAAAGATGTTCTTTAGAGAATTTGGAAGGCTGGAGGGGAAAACTCATTCAGGTAGTGAAATTTTGAGTGTCAATGCACAGCCTACATCAATAGGTTGCTCAGTATTCTTCATCGCTATCAATGAGGAAACTTGTGTGTCTTCATTGCAGTGTCTAGCACTGCCCGAAGTGATGCTACATTAACACATTTCTCCCTAATGCAAAGAGTTATATGGAGTAACGTATCAGAAATAGCAGTTGGGACAGAATCAGTTTAGAAAGGAAATGTATATATATTTGAAAGTGAAAATTGTGAAAGGAAATGGGCAATGGAATTGAACAAAGTGGATGGCCCTTTCAAGTAGTTGGCACCTGTCCACTGTGTCAAATATTGAACTTCCATAATGCAATGCTACAATTCTTGATTTGGAATTGAATATGTAGTAATATTGTATTGTTCAAAAAATTATAACTTGCAGTGTCCATAAATCGGAAGTGTTACCTGATACGGACCTTGAAACAGCTGATGACATATCTACAGTTAAAGGTAACACGGAACAGAATCCTTTCTGTTTCCAGCACCAGTTGCCAAATGAATAAAAGGGGTAGTATCTGGGCAATAGGGTGGATGTACTCCAATTTCCCCTTTGATTAGTATACTTATTGAAAAGCACAGAACAATGATTGCCACAACCCATAAATTGTGGAACTGGTCATAGCACACCTGGGCTTGCGTGGGCAGCAAAAAATAAAATAAACTGCACAGTGATTCTATCTGTAGTGCATGTATATGTAGATATCAGATTGAAACTTGGCTGTACAATCAATGTTCAAATATTCTCTGACAATGTTGAAAACAATACACAAGGAATGGGAATATTACTGGAGAGTCACCCACTCTCCAAAAGAAAATCTATCATTACATGAGCTAAAGTTGGAAAAAAATTTGACTTCTGTAACAGGTTTGCTTTTTAACTGCTTTTTGTTTTGGGAGTTGATTGTACATCATCCATTGGAATGAGTGAGCATAAGAACATAAGAACTAGGAGCAGGAGTAGGCTGTTCGGTCCTTTGAGCCCACTCCACCATTCAATAAGATCATGGCTGCTCTTTTCATGGACTCAGATCCACTTACCCGCGCTCTCACCGTATCCCTTAATTCCGTTACTGTTCGGAAAAAAAACTACCTTAGCTTTAAAAATGTTTACTGAAATAGTGTCAACTACCTCACTGGGCAAGGAATTCCATAGATTAACAACCCTCTGAGTGAAGAATTCCTTCTCAATTCAGCCCTAAATGTGCTCCCTCTAATCTTGAGGCTATGCCCTCTTGTTCTAGCTTCACCTGCCAGTTGGAACATCCTCTCTACTTCTATCTTATCTATTCTCTTCATAATTTTATATGTTCCTGTAAGATACTCCCTCAATCTTCTGAATTCCAATGAAAATAATCCCAATCTACTCAGTCTCCTCATAAGCCAATGCCTTCAACTCTGGAATCAACCTAGTGAACCTCCTCTGCACCCCCCTCCAGTGCCAGTACATCCTTCCTCAAGTAAGGAGACCAAAACTGCACATAGAACTCCAGGTGTGGCCTCACCAGCACCTTGTACAGCTGCAACATAACCTCTCTGCTTTTAAACTCAATCCCTTTAGCAATGAAGGATAAAATTCCATTTGCCTTCCTAATTATTTGTTGTATCTGCAAACCAACCTTCTGTGATTCATGGACAAGGACACCCAGGTCCCTCTGCATAGCAGCATGCTGCAACTTTTTACCATTCAAGTAATAATCCCTTTTACTATTACTCCTACCAAAATATATGACTTCACATTTATTTATATTGTATTCCAACTGTCAGACCTTTGCACACTCGCTCAATGTATCTATGTTCCTCTGCAAAGTTTCACTGCACACTTTGCTCTGCCACTCACCTTAGTGTCATCTGCAAACTTTGACACCCCACACATGGTCCTCAACTCCAAAACATCTATATAAATTGTAAATAATTTCGGTCCCAACACCAATCCCTGAGGCACACCACTAGTCCCTGATTGCCAGCCAGAATAGCACTCATTTATCCCCACTCTTTGCTTCCTGTTAATCAATGAATCCTCTATCCATGCTAATACTTTGCCCCTAACAATTCACAAGGAATGGGAATATTTCTGGAGAGTCACCCACTCTCCAAAAGAAAATCTAACATTACATGAGCTAAAGTTGTAAATAAATTTGACTTCCGTAACAGGTTTGCTTTATAACTGCTTTGAGTGGCACCTGAGACTGACAATGAAACATGATGCATTTACAGAATGAGCGATTCTCTGAAAGTTATCAAACTACACATCTGTAAACATTTTTCTGTTGTCTTTCTTTATTACACATCTTTAACCCACACACCCTTGTAAAGATTTGCATCACAGATTCAAAGATATTGTAACCTTATGCAGCCATATTGCAACAGAACACTCTGAATCGCAATCAGGAATGGAAACCCTGCTTAATCTTTCTCTGGGGCAGTGACACTATTATCATCATCACATTAGGATTAGTTAACTTAATTGGAAATTGAACTTTTGATTTGTAAAGCTCACCCTACATCATCATTCACCAACAGAAACTTAAATTGAAACAGTTTATTAAGGTGTGGTACACTTCTGTTTCTGTACAATAACAATAAAATCGACAAAAATGCAGAATTTGTCCTGTATGTGGAATACTGGCAGTAGCTTAATTGAAAATCATCTTGCCTCTTCATTCATTTTAGCAGCATCTCAAGTGTCGTTTGGTTCTGCTTCACAAAATGCACGCTCTACAGCTGTATCTTCCAAAGGGCAAAAGGCAACAACACCGAGGTCAGTAAAGATAAATAGCTCAAACTTTTTTTTTGTCACCATTATGTCTTTGGGATTCTATTTTAACTTGGCTATTTTTAAAATTTACATTATACTCCTATTTAAGCTGCATCTTTAGCTCAGATGATGACAGTAATTGGGATATCTCTGAGTCCTCTATTGTCCCCGTTTTGAAAGAGTATTTCAGGCACTGCTCTCGAGCTTTGCTGAGAGAAATTATTTCCCTAAAGGATCTCAGTTAGTCTAATAAAAACCAAAAGAATTGCAGATGCTGTAAATCAGGAACAAAAGCAAAGTTGCTGGAAAAGCTGAGCAGGTCTGGCAGCATCCGTGGAGGAGAAAACAGAGTTAACGTTTTGGGTCCAGTGACCCTTCCTCAGAAGAGGAAGGGTCACCTGACCGGAAACGTTAGCTCTGTTTTCTCCTCCACAGATGCTGCCAGACCTGCTCAGCTTTTCCAGCAACTTTGCTTTTGTTCTTGTTGCTGTTGTTGTCTCAGTTAGTCTAACTTGCTGCCAATCCCTTCGAAGCTTCCAAACCTTTGGCAGAAGAAGGTAATTGAACTCAGTGGGTATTGATTCTGCTCTCTAAAAGCATGGACACTCCAGCGGGAGATGATGGAATTCAAAAAAGTCATTTAAGCATTGAGTATGATAACAACAATAAAGTTCAGAGTCAGTCTGGGATGTGGTTTGGCAGAGAACTTGCAGATGGTGATGCTCCCATGTGTCAGCTGCCATTGTTCCTCGAGGTGGTAGAAGTTGTGGGTCTGTAAAAAGCTGTCAAAAAGCCTTGATGATTACTGGATCTTGTTGGTTGCTTGGGCTGCCAGTGCAGTTTGTATGCGTTCCTGGAGATTTCTTCGTGTAATTTCCAATCACCAATTGTCCCAGAAAGTCAAGTAGCCATCTGCTCATACCTTTCCAGCTTCAGTATATTTATAGTTAATACAAAAATAATATTAAAACAAAAATTAAAAGATACCTTATTTCGTAATGACCCTTTAATCTGCAGCACTTTTATTCATGCTGGTGGAACAACAAATTGTAGCAATCGTTTTCCCAGTACTGACTCACTGAAGGTGATTTTATTATGAACACAAAATGTATCTGCCTAGTCTGAGGTTAATTGATGAGCTCAGATTGTCTGTCAACAGATCCAGCTACGTCTCCATACTAACCATGGCCCACTGTTATAGGAAGGATATTAGTAAGCTAGAGAGGGTTCAGAAGAGATTTACCAGGATGTTGCTGGGTATGGAAGGTTTGAGTTATAAAGAATGGCTGGATAGAGACTTTGCACTGGAGCGTAGGAGCTGAGGGGTAACCTTATAAGGGTTTATAAATTCATGAGGGGTATAGTTAGGGTTAATGGTAGGGGGCTTTTCCCCAGGATGGGGGATTTCAAGACTAGGGAGCAAATTTTTAAGGTTAAGAGGAGAGAGATTTAAAAAAGACAAGAGTGGCAAATTTTTTACACAGAGGGTATTTTGCCTGTGTATTGAACTGTCAGAGGAAGTGATGGATGTGGGCACAGATGCAACATTTAAGAGACACTTAGATAAGTACATTGATTAGAAAGGTTTGGAGCAGGCAGCTGGGACTAGTTTAATTACGTTCGGCATGGACTGAAGGGTGTATAACTATGACTCGACAACCAGTCAGCACCGTCTTCTCATTCTGTGGTCCGTTCCAATGTTTGCTTTCTTGCATTTTGTAAACGCTTTAATTTGTATCTCTTCTTAGCAAATTTTAAGGAAAAATATTTTCTCATTACTTTTTAAATTTTTAAATAAATTATTTCAAACTGAGAACGACTTTGTTCATCAGTGACTGATGCCTCAGGAATAAACAATTCTTCACAATTTCTGCACAACAGCTCTGAATTAAGCTCCTCCTTGAAAGACAATGGACGAAATATTTAATCAAAACTCTGGCAGAGCACATACAATCAGGGAGTTATAATTTTCTGTTAACAAATCCTGATATCATCGTTGCTGCTGAAATTGCTTCAATCACGGTGACTGGTCTGAGATAAATGCATCAGAAATTGCAGATATTTTTAATCAGCCAATGTGGCTTATGCACATGACAATCAGAAATCCATCACAGGATGTAAATATCTTATGCACTCTAATAATTCTGTGATTCTGTAAAATACCTCCAGTTTAATTTACGGCCTTTGCTCACTCTAAGCCTGGATTAAACAGACCAGGAACAGTATCAGCAGCAAAATGCTTACTCACCTTTGCCACCAGCCATTATTCTTAAGGTTGGAAATTCCATCTCACATTGCAGTTTGAACATAAATTAGGCACAGGTGTAGGCCATTCCGTCTCTGAAGTATGGTCCACCTTTCAATAATATCATGTCTGATCTGATTGTGGGTTCAACTTCACTTTTCCTACATACCATGTTATCCTTTCATTTCCCTTCCCTGTTTCCCCTTTCATTCCCTTTCTCCCTGTTTCCCTGTGATTTTCTATATGACAAGTCAGTCGACTGCCATAATAATTGATTGTGTGAAGTACTTCGTGACCTGTCAACCTGATATTGCATCATATAAATTTAAATCTGTGATTTGGGATTTCTGTTGGAATCTAGGTATGTGTCTATTAATCCAAAAATGTCTCCTATTTTGACCCAGTTGTGAAATTATTGCTTTAGTAATATGGTCCTTCTAAATTGAATTGTACTTTTTACATCAACTGCATTGTCAGAGGGTTAAAGCTTACCAGAGGCTCCTAAAGTGGTTGAAAGACTTTAATTTTCATTGATGAACTTCACAAAATTTCCAGTGATTTTATAGATATTGTGCCTTGCTAAACTGGAGCGCTAACAGTAGGTTGTAATTTAATCCCAAATTCCTTTCTTTAGGTTTATTTGCAAAATCTTTTGTTCTCACCCGACTATGCTGTGTTTGATATCACTAGAGTCAGTGAGCTGTCATATTCAGTGTGGTAAAAGGTCAGATAAAAATCATAACTAAGCATCTCTGTCTTTACAGTGCAATTAAATATTCGAAGGTAAACCGTTTTGACCCAAGGTATCAAGTTTTTGGAGAAACAGTAGAAAAATCTGAGTAAGTAGAACTTAAAGGTACCCATGATGTATTTTTGTAATAAGTAATTATAAGGTCATTGCTTTCTATTAGTCTTACAAACTAAAAAAGATAACAAGTTTCACACTCAAATGCATCATAACTGCATTTCATCTGTGGCATATTACTATCTATAATAAGTGACTGGTTATCCGAATGGCCCAAATTTTGCAGTAACAATCACTGCAAAAGTGTCAGTGTTATCCATTGTGATTCACTGTGAGGGAACATTCCTCTCTGGCAATTGATGTGTGATGTCCATTCATCCATTGTTGGAGCATCTGTATGGTTTTGCCAATTTGAGGCATCCTTGCCGGCTGCGCATGAGATAGACAACGTTAGCCAAGTCACACAAATATCTGCTGTGCACGTGGTGGGTGGTGTTCCCACGTATGATGGTAGTGCCCATTTCGAAGATCTGACATGTCTTGCCGAGGTTGCCATGACAGGGTTGTATAGTGTTGTAGTTGAAGTTGCCCTGAATGCTTGGGTAGCTTGCTGTGAACAATGGTCTATTTAAGGTTCGACGATTGTTTGAAGGTGAGACATGGAGATGTGGGGAAGACCTTGGCGAGGTATTCATTCTCATCATTGATGTGTTGAAGGCTGCGAGGAACATCACGTGGTTTCTCACTTCCGGGAAATACTGAATGACAAAGGATACCCTATCGGACGTATCCTGCGTCTGTCTTCTGAGGAGGTCATTGTGGTTTTACACTGTGGCACGTCCGAACTGGCAATTGATGAGTTGAGCATTGTATCCTGTTCCTATGAGGGCATCCTTCAAAATCCTTCAGTTGTCCGTCGCAATCCTCCTCATCCAAACAGATCCTTTGTATGCATAGGGCTTGTCTGTAGGGGATGGTTGTCTTAATATGTTTCGGGTGGAAACTAAAGGAGTGCAGCCTGGTGAGGTTATCCATACGCTTGTGGTAGAGTGAGGTTTTGAGGTGTCTGTCCCTGATGGAGAAGTCTGTGTCCAAGAATGAGACTGATTCTAAAGAGTAGTCCATGGTAAGTCTGATGGTGAGATGAAACTTGTTGATATCACTGTGTAGTTGTTTCAGTGATTCCTTGCCATGAATCCAAAGGAAGAAAATGTCAATGTGTCTGGTGTATAGCACTGGTTGAAGGTTCTGTGCAGCAAAGGAGTCTTGTTCAAAGCTGTGCGTGAAAATGTTGGCATATTGCGGAGCAAATCTGGTCCCCATGGCTGTTCCATGTGTCTGGATGAAGAACTGGTTGTCAAAGGTGAAGACGTTGTTGTTGAAGTTGAAGCGGATGTGTTGTGGGATGGCATCTGGAAATTGGCAGTTGGTGGTATTGAGTACTGAGGCTGTTGCGGCAATGCCATCATTGTAGAGGATGCTGGTCTAAGTGCCAAAACATCCATCATGACCAGGAATGTTCCTGGTTCGCCTGGTCCATGGGAGCTGAGTTTCTATAAGAATCTGTAACGTCATGACAGAAGCTGCGGATTCCCTGTACAATGGGTTTCAAGATGTCCTCAACATAACCAGAGATCACGGTCACATTGCCTGACACAATGGGACATCCAGGTGTGTTGGCTTTGTGTATCTTTGGAAGGCAGTAGAGATCCCCTGCGCAGGAAGTATGCGGGATGAGAGTGCATGGGGTACTCTGAATGAAAAGTCTTGACCAGTCTGTTCAGTTGGCGGGTGTGTTCTTTGGTCAGATCGGCAGGTAGTTGTCTGTAGTGTTCCTGTTTGTTCAGCTGTCGGTACACTTCCCTGAAGTAGTCCATTATATTCTATGTGACGATGGCTCCTCCTTTGTCCGCTGATTTGATGACAATTTTGGGATTGATCTTGAGAGCATAGATGGCATTGCGTTGTGCCTGGCTGACGTTTTTCACTACGTTGTGAGAATCTGTCGTTCATGCATTCTCTGATGGCTTAAGCATATATGTCAAGTCCTGGGCAATAGCCCTCTGGAGGCGTCCAGTTCAACCTCTTCTTTGCCCAGTATCCCATGGATCTCTCTTATCGACTGATCCAGTTCATTGGGCTTGCTGCTGATGCTGAATGATGGAATAGGTTCAAGGGGCTGAATGGCCTACTCCTTTTCTTAGGTTCCTATGCTCCTGTGTTCCTAAATGGAGTAGATGAGAATTTTGCCCACTGCTAAGAAGCATTCCCTGTGAATGCTTATGAGGTACTGGTCACAATGTTGACCACACCTGACTATTATGTGTGAAACTTTAATGTGGATCATTCTCTTTTGCAGCCAATTTAAAGGATCAATAACTTTCATTTTGTGGGAGAGTACTAATGCCTTAATGGCAGTTGCTGAGGTGAGCAATTATTTTGTTCCTTAGCATGCATGCTGGAGTTTAACATTGTTCCATGATATCTTCTTTGCAATAAACATTTACATATCATATTGTGTAATGAGAAAGTTAGACAACACATCCTCTCAAGCTCCTTCCGTTTGATTCAGGGTTTTATAAGTAGCCTCCACACTCTTGTCATTTTTTTTTTGACTGTTCCCTTCCAGTTCCATAATGCCAACAGTATTTCGGTCTGATATGACCTTTCCTAATATGAGACCTAGGGGATTTGAATGACACCAAGCCTTTTCTCTCATGTGCTAAATGGGCTCTGGAAATAACTGCACAGAGGTCTGTATCCTGTCACCAAGTCACCCTTTATTTATATGTGCACAGTATATGGACTCTGACCAGCCAGCTCAAAGCCAGCCCATAGACTGAGGAGACTTTCTGAATCTCCTGTTAAGATCTCTCAGCCAGGGCTGACAGGGACAAGCCCAATCAGGATCTCATGGTCAATGTGATCCACCCGGTTCCAATCTCAACGGCACTCAAGGCACGAGTCATTGGCATTTGCCACCTGGAATATCAGTGCAGGTAAAGTAGTGGGTGTCCAGTACCCTTGCTAGTAACAGACAATGGGCCCAATGTATACGCAGATAAGGTATTGAGAAGGAACCTTGTCTATACACATCCAGCCAGCATACTTTAAAGGTCCAACTTAAAGGTATAGGAGTGGAGAGGATGTTTCTCTTTTGGGAAAATAAGTAACTAGAGGCCATTGTTTAAAAATAAGAGGTCACTCATTTAAAACAGTTGAGGCAAAATGTTTTGTCTGACCGTCATGGGTGTTTGGAACTCCCTCCCTGAAAAGACAGTGGGAGCAGAGTCTTTTCATATTTTAAGGTGGATGTGATCAGATTTTTGAGAAACAAAGGGGTGAAAGGTTATCAGAGCCAGGCAGGAATGAGGATTTGAAATTAAAATCGTATCAGCTGTGATCTTATGAATGGTGGAGCAAACTAGAAGGACTGAATGGCCTAACCTTACTTCTTGTTCATATATTTGTATGAGTACTCCTCATAGCCTCATGTTAAAACCGAGGTAGCAGCCCGAGACCGTGAATGCCTTTGAGTCTGGAAAATATATGTAGGCAAGTCAAGTAGATTGATGTATAGTCCTCAGTAGGCTAAATTGCAAGTGGTATATAGAAAGAGCAGGTTGATTTTCAAAATATCTTTCTGATTCTTATTTTGTTATTAAGCTGACCTTACTGGATAGTTGGTTTTATTATGCATAAGCCCTTCTACCAATTGCTATGATGTCAAAATAATATTAAACAGTTTCATATGTATTGTTTCTCCTTTATGCCCAAGGACAGTGTAAAAACAATGTGATTTCTTAACCTGTATTAGGACTATTATAAAAAGAAGGATCGACAACCAGTCTACCGACCTGAATATCTGAGGGACACATTTGAACAATGCGCAGATGAGCTAATTCAAAAGATGCTGTCGTATCAAGCTCAGGCTGATATTTATCACAGTAACTGTCTGCAAGGTAACAGGAAAAATTAAATTAAAGCTTCATCAATCTAATTTAGCCAAATATACAAAGAAACATTGGTCTGGGATATCACAGCTATTACAGAAACATGGCTCAGAGAAGAGCTGGACTGGCAATTAATGTTCCAAGATATAGATGTTATAGGAAGGATAGAAAGGTGGGGGTGAGAAGGGAGGGGGAGTGGCGTTTTTGTTTAAGGATAATATTCCAGCTGTACTTAGGGAGGATATTCCTGGGAGAACATCCAGTGAAGTTATATGAGCAGAACTGAGAAATAAGAAAGGGATTATCACCTTATTGGGATTGTATTATAGACTTCCCAGTAATCAGCAGGAAAATAAAAAGCAAATACATAAGGAGATCTCAGGTATCTGTAAATTAATAGGGTTGTAATAGTAGGTGATTTTAACTTTCCAAATGTAGGCTGTGACAGCCTTAGAACTTGGATGAAGAGGAATTTGTTAAGTGTGTACAAGAAAATTTTCTTATTCAATATATGAATGTATCCACTAGAGAAAAAGCAGAACTTGACTTTCTCTTGGGAAATAAGACAGGACAAGTGATTGAGGTGTCATTGGGGGAGTACTTTGGGACAAATGATCATAATTCTAAAAGTTTCAAAATAATAATGGAAAAGGATAGACCTGATCTAAAAGTTAAAGTTCTAAATTGAATTAAGGCTAATTTTAACAATACTTCAAAAGGAACTTTAAATAGTTGATTTGGGGATTCTCTTTGTAGGTAAAGGTACGGTTGAAAAGTGGGAGGCCTTCACAAGGAGATTTCAGAGACAACATGTTCTTGTTAGTGCGAAGGGCAAGGCTGTTAGGTGTAGGGAATGCTGGATGACTAGAGGAATTGAGGCTCTGGTCAAGAAGATGAAGGAGGCACATGGCAGGTATAGACAGCTGCTAGCGAATGAATTCTGAGAGCAGTATAAGGGCAGTAGGAATATACTTAAGAGGGAAATCAGGAGGACAAAACAGGGACATGAAATAGCTTTGAAGTTAAGGAGAAGCCAAAGAGATTTCACAAATACATTAGGGGAAAAGAGTAACTAGGGAGAGAATCGGGCTGTCTATGAGTGAAACCACAGGAGATGGCTGAGATACTAAATGAATATTTCACATAAGTATTTACTGTGGAGACAGACATAGAAGATAGGGAACTTGGGGAAATAAATAGCAGACTTGAAAAGTGTCCATATTACAGAAGAGGAGGTGCTGGATGTCTTAAAATACATAAAGGTAAATAAATTCCTGGATCTGATCAGGTGTGCCTAACTTTGTGGGAAGCGTGGGAAGCTGGCCCCTTGCTTAGATATTTGTATCATCGACAACCACAGATGAGGTGCCAGTAGACTGGAGGGTGGCTAATGTGGTAGAATTATTTAAGAAAGATAGTGAGGAAAACCCAGGGAACTATGAACCAGTGACCCTGATGATGGCGGGTAAGTTGTTGGAGGGAATTCTGAGGGACAGGATTTACGTGCATTTGGAAAGGGAAGGACTGATTAGGGATCATCAATATGGCTTTGTGTGTGAGAAATCATGCCTTATGAAGGTTGATTGGGTTTTTTGAAAAGGCGAAGGTTGATGAAGGCAGAGTGGTAGACATTGTCTATGTGGACTTCAACAAAGCATTTGACAAGGTTTTGCATGGTAGACTGGTTAGTAAGGTTAGATCACATAGAATTCAGGGGAGCTAGTCAATTGGCACAAATTTGGCTTGAAGGCAGGAAACAGAGGGTGGTAGAGGAGGGTTGCTTTTCAGTCTGGAGGCTTATGACCAGCAGTGTGTCACAAGAATTGGCACTAGGTGCACTGCTTCTTGTCATTTATATAAGTGATTTGGATATGAATGTAGGAGGTATGGTTAGTAAGTCTACAGATGACATCACAACTAGTTGTGTAGTGGACAATGAAGAGGGTTATTTCAGAGTAAAACAGGACATCGATCATATGGGCCAATGGGCCGAACAGTGGCAAATGGAGTTTAATTTAGATAAATGTGAGGTATTACATTTTAATAAGGCAAACCAAGAGCAAGACTTATACTGTTAAAGACGGGCAAGTGTTGCTGAACAAAGAAACTAGGTGAGCAGGTGAATAGTTCCGTTAAAGTGGACAGGTATACAGGTTGATGAAGAATGCATTTGGCACGCTTGCCTTCATCGGTCAGCACATTGATTATAGAAGTTGGGACGCTATGTTGCGGCTCTGCAGGACATCAGTGAGGGCACTTTTAGAATACTTCATTCAAATCTAGTCACCCTGCTGTAGAAAAGATGTTATTAAATGTGAAAGGATTCAGAAAAGATTTACAAGGATATTGCTAGAATTGGAGGGTTTGAGCTATAGGGAGAGCTTGAGTTGGCTGGGGCTATTTTCCCTGGATTATTGGAAGCCAAGAGTTGATCTCATTTTATAAAATCATGAGGGGTATAAAACGGGTGACTAGCCGTGATATTTTTCCCAGGGAGGGGAGTCCAAAACTAGGGGGCATACGTTTAAGGTGAGAGGGGAAAGAGGGACCTGAGGGGCAACTTTTTCAGGCAGTGGATGGTACATATATGGAATGAGCTCCTAGAAGAAGTAGTGGAAGCTGGTACAGTTACAACATTTAAAAGGTATATGGATGGTTACATGAAAAGGAAGGGTTTAGACTGGCAAACAGGACTAGATCAGTTTAAGATATCTGGTCAGCACAAACAAGTTGGACCGAAGGGTCTGTTCCCATACTGTGTAACTGTATGACTCTGTAACTCTACGAAATACTAATCTCAGAGATGCTGTGGACATTAATCTTCAAGAGCATTTTGATTTCTGTACGGTATTATGTATATTTACATTCATAGTTTGCTTTGGTTCAGTTTTTTATGGGAAGGTAGTAAGCGAAAGAAAACCGTTTTTGTTCTTTTCTCCCTTCTTCCTTTATTTCCTGAGGGTGTTAGTGGATGGGGTTATTGTCTCCCTAGAAGTCATGGGTAGGTGTCAGAAAGGGCAAATGAAAGGGAGGTTGGCACCAGAGAGATACCCACCTCCTTCCTGCCACCTCAATAATCAAGTTCTGGGCAGGAATGTATATGCATGATCTTCCTGACCTATCAACAATTAAGGCCCTTCAGTGCTCAATTAACAACCATTTGTGGACCTCAGTCTGTTTCTGACTGATTACCAGGCTTCCCAGCAGGTGAGAATATTGGCTGTTTTCCCTAAAAAGAGACCAGGAAGGCTTGTCTTATGGGATGGGGTTGAGACCCACCATTTGCCACAATCTGGGGTAACGGGGGGGCATGGATAAGAGCAGGAAGAGTGACCACTGAAAGCCATTCCTTCATCTCACCTTGACACTTTTCCCTCTGTGACTCTGATTCCATCATTCCCCTTTCCAAAAACAACTCACCTTCTTACCTAGTGATAATGGGAACTGCAGATGCTGGAGAATCCGAGATAATAAAATGTGAGGCTGGATGAACACAGCAGGCCCAGCAGCATCACCTTCTTACCTATCCTGATTTTAATGACTGAGCACCCTAGGTACCAATCAACTCTCTCCAACTCAAGCAGCTTCTGGTCTCTGTTGTCCAGCACCTTCAGACAGAATGGACTGCTCTGGCACAGTACCAGATGGGATGAGAATTTTGCTGATCAACACTTAAGTGCTTGATTGGTGGACTTCCAAGCTGGTGGGGTTGGATTGGAGGGCTGATTGGAGCTCAGTCACTCCTAAAGATGTACTTCATCCAAAATATATCAAATCCTTGCCAGTGTGTTTCAAGGCACTTCTTAAGATCAGAGGCTTATCACAGATTAACACAATTCTACTGTCCCTCAGTATCCATTATGGTGTTCTCCAAATAGTGTAACAAGCAAGAATTCAGCTGCTTATTACTTTCCCTAGCTCAGGAATTGCAAAGGCCTCAGGTTCAGTTTGGCTGAAGTCAAGCAAGTCAACAGAAGATATCCAAGATGTTGAATTGTCAGGAATAGCTTCACCATGACATTTATATTATGGCAATACTACAAAAATGTAATTTACTTCGTTCAGCTTCACTTCTTTCCCATTATCTCTTGGAATGATATCAATTAATTATACTTCTTGATTATCAAACTGAACATGTCCATTTTATCATTTTCTCTAAATAAGGTGAAATATTTCCCTTATCCATTTTTACTTTGGTTCCTGCCATTCTCCTTAAAGGAAAAAAACAGATTCCAATGTACTGGATACATTTTGCCTGAACTGTTACAGAGACAGTTTTCCAATGGTTGTAAATACAGTGAGGTTGATCCTTGTGTAACATGTGTGACCTTTGATAAATTTGACCACATCATCCATCTCCAGTGCATGGGTGGAACAGCCCTTGTCTGATATTTATTTGTCCAGGGAAGCAACTACAGAGTCTTCCATTCCCGTTCCCCTGCTATTGCCTCCAGGGTTCTCCAAATTTCCATTCTTGGATCCATCAACACCACCATTTTTTCCCTGGCTAGATTGTCCCTACCCTCAAAGTAAAATAGTTAAAGACATACAGAGTGAATTTTCTTGGCAAGTTGTCCACCTTGGAAGAAAACTGCGATATGATTTCATTTCTCACTGCAACAAACTTAAAAGTTTCCTTTAGTTTCTATCGAGACTGATTGTTCTTTCAGAGTTCAGAGAGCAGCTAAAAATGTTTGAGGAGTTGGTCTCCTCTGTACCTCCATTCCTAATTGAAGAGGTTCTCAAGCAGCACTTGGACTTGATCACAAAGACCTTGGCAGAAAAACGCTCCATATTCAGGGAGAAATTAAATCACCTGGAGAACACAAAGGTAAAATAACAAAATAAAAAATTCATAGCATTACTTGTTGTTTCATTTCTTTTTCTGACACTTGGTCATGTATTTCTCTCATGCTGTTCAATCTGTGACAGTGTTCTCAGTCTAGCTGCTTCAGAGCACTGTTAGCATCACAATCCGAGCCTCCACGTAATTCATACACACTAATGACATTCTGGACTTAAATATAAAAATCTGGGCTGACATTTCAGTGCAGTGCCTGAAGGAGAGCTGCATTATCAGAGGTGCTATCTTTTAGATGAGCCAGAAGCCCAGTCTGCCCTCTCAGATAGGCATACAAAGAGCCACCAGTCTGGTTTTGAAGAAGGCTGTAGCTCCAAGACACAAGAGAATTTAATTATCAAATGTTAATTCAAAGATGCCTGACAAAGTGTAATTATAATGAGAAATGTAATTCATTTGTTTTGTCGTGGTCTTTTCACATTCTTAAATTGTTTTTTTAGTTGTGCACCCAGACTATTAGTATTTAATTTCACATTCTCACAAAAGCTCATAAAATAAAGATAAAAGTTAAAAGATAAGTTAAATGCATTACATATGGAAATATTGGACTTGCCCAGTGTGTTTTAAATAATGAATGTTTTTCCTTATTCTATTCCTTTGCATTAGAATGAGAACAAACGCAGGTTGCGACCAATTTTGGGCCATCCAAACAATGCGGAGGTGCTGGAGAGTTTGTGCAAAGAGGAGGAAGAAAGACAGAATGCTGAGGCCGCAGAAATCAATAGAAATGTAAAGGACCAGAAGGCAAGGAAACAATGAAAAAAAATTCTAATATTGGATTTTAACAGCTTTCGATTCATTCAATCCAATTACAGCAGAGATTCAGTGATAGGCAACCTTAAAATGTATGGTGGTGTTCTTTAGGAATGAAATTGCACTGTCCATCAGTTTGTACCAGAACCATTTGTTTTCTGCTTTGTCTTCCATGATACGGACTTGTGTGAAAGATAAAGAAGTAAAATGAAAAGTGCATGTCACATTAGTTTTACAGTACATAATGTATGCCATTGGCTCCAGTGACAGTCAGATAAGTACAGGCTTTTTCTGGTGCAGTACTAAATGACACAGGCCAGCTCTACAGAATTAAGGCTGGAATTTTCAATTCCCAATGGGGACCAAAGCAAATTGCAAAATAGCACTTTCAAACGAAGTGATAGTTTTCGTGACACCTCTAGGACTCACTCGAATTTTGAAAAGAGGAGATGGGAATCCACTTGCCTCCAATTATTGGCTAAATCAGCTCTGTGATGAGCTTATTATGGGGTCAGGGAGGGCAAGAAGTCATTTTCAATACGTCAAGTATCTAACTTGAACAGCCTGATTCATCTTTGTACACTGCCATGGGGATAAAATTATAGGTTATTTAAATGGAGAACATGATCAGGACCTGAGGAATTTTGTGCCAGATTGTGCCTTACCTTCACAATGGCTGTTTGACCAGTGCTGCCTTCTCTCCTGAGCATGACTGCCATCTGTGTATAATGATTGTTGGCAGCCCCTGGTGTCAATAATTGGACACCAAACCTGTCACTAGCCCAAACAGGGAATTTACATTTGAAGACTTTATTGCCTGAGCAACAAGATGTGCCTTTAGGTCAGAATCCAGACGATATCCAGGTGTGGGATTTCTGACCGTCAGTCTCCACTGTGATAGTAGTAGTGGTGTTATAATTAACCTTAGTTCTAGACATAGTTTTATCTAGACTAATTTAATTCATTTTTTTCCATTTGTCGTAATAATCTTTGTTGTTCTTTTGTTAAAAGTACACTGACAGCCTCTTGTGAATATGTTCAGTGACTGATCACCATAGTAAACAAATTTCAGAAATAAAACTTATGGGATCTGACTTGTCTAGTCTTACCATCATATCAGATGATTACAGCATTAATGCGAGATAGGTTTACTTCCTATATGTTCAGTGTCACATATTGAGCAGTAGTTTCACAGTACCGTAGTAAAAATGCCTTTATTCTATTTGAAGAGCAATCTATCTAATTCCTTCATGAGTGATTTTGCTTGGGCTTTCTGGTTTCATCCTCACTCGTTAGGGCAATATGAACTTTGTTGAGTATTTTACTATATCAGTTAGTATATGCCCATTGTCTCACTTTGCAAACATTCTCATAATTATCATTTGATATTTACACAGCACTGCATTCTTGAACATGCCCAGAACTTTGTGGCTACACTCTCCTCTCTCTCTGAACAGCTCCTCCTGGAATATGACAACTTCCTCATTGTTGATAATATCCTGTCTGCTCGTAAGTGGTTGATCATTTTGTAGATTATTTTTAATTTAGTCTGAAGTATTTTTCAGAATGTCAGAAAATGCGTCCTTACCATTGGAGTATATTGAGAATGCCCCATAAAAACACACCGTCATCTCACCGACTAATAGTTAAACCAACTTGAGTCATGTCTCATATACTGTACCAGAGAATCACAGATCACCTTACATAAGAGCAAGGTGGCTGGGAAGTAGTAGATTAAGCACGGAGAATGAAGGGATATACTATGGGTATAACAGGCACACTTTTCTGGATGTAAAATATGATAATTTTCTCCCTGTAACAGTGCCCAGACTTAAGTTAACACATCTCAGGAATCATCATTTGCTTTTGATTGCAACAAAGTACTCTAACTACAATGACTGTTGTGATGTAGACAAACACAGTAGGAAGCACCACAGGACCCTAAAAAAACAATGAAATTAGCAGTCACTTGATCTGAACTATTTCTGGATTATGGTAAATATTATGCAAGATTTCTATCAATTCCTTTTAGATGTTTACAGTCATTTCAGCTACCAGGCATGGCCTTGATTTAATAAAACCATCTGAAAGGATAACTGTATCGCTGCTAGCTTGGAATAAGAATTCAAGGTCTGATGTGGAGCACTGAACCCACTACCTGTTGATTTAAAAGCAAGAGTTCTACCAAATGAGCCTGATCTGACATAAGTACTTAATGTACTGGCCATTTTCCTGCCAGGAAAATCAAAATTACACTGAACCGTTGGGTAGATATTCATGTCAGGCTATGAGACAAAGCTTGTGCCTTTTGTATCATCTACACACTAAAGGCTCCATTTAATAACCGAATTCCAATGGGGCCAACTAAGGTGAGTGATCAAACCAGGGTATAAAACAAGTGACAGAAACACATTTTCTGAAGAAGGGTCGAGACCCAAAACGTCAGCTTTCCTGCTCCTCTGAAACTGCTTGGCCTGCTGTGTTCATCCAGCTGTACACCTTGTTATAACAGAAACACTACTGCCTTTTGTACCATGACCCAATATAAATTTTTATCCCCCTTCATTTCAGTGCAGTTTACAAGAATCTGAATGCAGCCAACAAATATATAGGGATTTCATCTCTCTTTTTCTCAGCTGAGTCACAATTCAATCGTGAATCCAGCTCCTATCGCACATGAACCACATACGAAGATGTAGAAACTTAATGAAGAAGCCACAAAGTTCAGTTTTAGTTCTGATTGTAGTTCCTCTGTCCCTTATATATTTCAGAACCAGAAGCAGCAGGTGAAACTACCCGTCAGAAGCGAGCTGGACCCCTCTTACAAGAGGATGAAAATACTTCCACTACTGAGATGTCCCGTGAAAGCAGGTAACCAGTTGAGGATGAAACCTCATCACCCAGTTATCCCATAGTGTTCTGTGGCCTGTTGTATAAGGGCTCACGGACTCCAGATCAACCTTGCAATGATATAATGGATCTGCCCCTCACTGAACAGAAATAGTAGTCATGATGTGGAGGTGACAGTGTTGGACTGGAGTGGACAAGGTCAGAAGTCACACGACATCAGTTTACAGTCCAACAGGTTTATTGGAAATCACAACCTTTTGGAGCACTGCTGCTTACGGAATAGACTTTCAAGAACGTGACAGCGAGATTAGAACCTGTTAAATTTCTGAAAACCATGTATTGTAGTTTTAGTCTTGGTATTTAATAAACAGCGTTATAGAGAAGCCCAAACCTGAAGACAGTTCTGGACCTTGCCTTCTTCACAACCAATCTGTCTTGAACCCAAACTCATTGAAGTGAACATAAAGCCACAGAACAAAAGATGGCCAACTCGAGATGTGTGAGTGAAGCTAGGAAAGCCTAGACCACATGCCATCATTGCTGAATATTATTGACCCAGAAATGCAGACTTGAAAGACAGAAATGTCCTTAAATGTAGCAGCTAGGCAGCAGATAGAGAAGATCACTTAGATTTTGTTCTTGTCATGTCCGTCCAGCAAGACTTGCAATGTAGTGAGACCCCAATAAATCATAACTATATCTGTCTTCATGACTTATTCTTTAGCAGTGATGTGGCAAGTTTTGCAATAATATAAGCTGCTAAACAAACAGAACCGCTGTTTAACTTGTCTGCCACCTCTCCAACTATCTTCTCCTCTATCTATCTTCACTTCGCCTCCCCCTCTCTCCCTATTTATTTCAGAACCCTCTAGTTAAGAAATGAGCTTTGTGTCTGTTCGTGCATCTGCCTGAGCCAAGCCTTTTCAGCCTTAAATTGTTTCAGCATCTTCTCCTTTCTTTGGAAATTAACTTACCTGTAGCCACTCTTACCAGAACATAACATTACCAGCCTCACCGTGCAAACATGTACAGCAAGCCCCAGTAATGCATCTAGCCAGACTACAATCACCACAGCCTGGGAGCATCACCATATGGTGGACTGGCAGAACTCGACTCAGATCCACTCAGCCAGATTGGACTCTTGGACAGAACCCTAGATGACCTGGTCTCACTCTTGGGAGGCTGATTGTGGTGTAACTTTCAGTGGAACATACCGCTGTGGGAGAGAGTTCAATTCCAACAATGCTTCTGTGCATCATTACAGATGAGAGTTACAGCTGGTTGTGTGGAGTGGTGTTGGGAATCCATTGATAAATAATAGGCAGCTCATCAAAAGGCTCCCCGCTGCTAACATTATTAAATTACATCCTTCTTCTGCTTAGTTTAAACTTCCATATTGGACATGATGTAAACACAATAGGTTGAGAGGTGTTGTTTCAAGGCATTAAACACAACATTGTTAAAGCAACGTACCACAGACTGTGGAAATCTGGAATTAATAATGAAAATGCTGAAAATACTCAGTAGGTTAGGCAGAACCTTTGGGGAAAGAAGGTCAATTGTTTTTTATCTCAAATGAAATAAAAATGTAGCTGCTTTTATGTAACTGGAGGTGCAGAAAAAGAGGAAGGAATGAAAGAGAAATTCTGTGATAGTTTGGCAGAAAGGATCTCGAATCCCTCAGCTACAAAAGCTTTCCGATTTCTACCCAAGTAGCCATTTGTCCACATAAGCTAAAGTCAGCGGGCCATTTGAGATAATGGGAACTGCACATGCTGGAGAATCTGAGATAACAAAGTGTGGAGCTGGATGAACACAGCAGGTCAAGCAGCATCTCAGGAGCACAGAAGCTGACGTTTCAGGCCTAGACTCTTCATCAGAAAAGGGGAATGGGGAGAGGGTTCTGAAATAAGTAGGGAGAGAGGGAGAGGCGAATTGAAGACGGATAGAGGAGAAGATAGTTGGAGAGGAGACAGACAAGTTAAAGAGGTGGGGATAGAGCCAGTAGAGGTGAGTGTAGGTGGCGGGGTAGGGATGAAATAGGTCAGTCCAGAGAGGACGGACAGGTCGGGGGGCGGGATGAGGTTAGAAACATCAGCTCCTAAGATGCTGCTTGGTCTGCTGTGTTCATCCAGCTCCACACTTTGTTATCAGCGGGCTATTTGACTATATGGGGAATAGCAACTATTTACTATCCTGTCCTTGGCTAACAATCCAACATGCATATCACAACAGGATTCATTACTGGGAATGAGGAACACTGCTTATTTCCTTCTAGCCATCAGCACCTCTTCAACCTACTAATTTCCCAATCACTCCAGCCCTCACCAAAGCCGCATTCTACCCCCACCCGAATTCTAGTACCCTAATTGCATCCATGGTTGTTACTGGTCAGTTGGGCACAAGCTGACCCAAATCCTTGTGATCTGTACAGTTTATTGCTGCCCATAATAAAACAGCAACTTGTATTTATAAAGCAGCTTTAATGCAGTAAAGTGCCCCATGCCCACTTCCCAGAAAATGACATTAGGACCAAAATCTGGGTGACAGCAGAAGGTTTTAAGGAGCTCATAAAAAGTGGAAGAACAGAGAGGTGGAGAGTTTATGAGAGGAATCCCAAAGCTAAAGGCCCAGGTAGCTGAAGGCCAATGGTGTAGTGATTAAAATTACTGCTGCCCAAGCATCAGAGGAGTGCAGACATCTCGGAGGGTTGTGTTTATAGAGATAGAGAGTTGAAGCCGATTCAGACATTTCAGTCCTGTGGTGAGGACAAAAACCTGATTGGGGTGATTCAGACACTGAGCTGCAGGGATATTGGGCATGGATTTGATGGGCAATAACATGGTCAAGGACTTTGGAGAGGAATTTGAGGTTGGAGATAGGGCAGTAATTTGCCAGGGTGGATTGCCAAGGATTGCTTTCCTGGGAAGAGGAATGACAGCAAGGTGATGACTTTACCCTGCAGGCCACCATGGACGGATCATGAGAAATTTTGGCACATTGCATCGACAATTATCGCTGTAATAATAAAAGAAAAGTAAGTATCACCAATACCATCAATCTTGTCCATTATCTAAGCTGTGCCCAGAGAATTTGCTGCTCAAGCCTTAACTGCAAATGATTGTTTGTTCTGCTGGTGGACCTCTGTGATTACACATTGTTACATTTCAATTTCTTTATTTCCTTTTAAAGAACTTGGCCAGGAATTCCAGCTTATGAGCTTTCACAAATTTGTAAGCTTTACAACGTCCAGAGAACTGCATCCATGGCACCATTGTTCGTGGAGACTGCGTCTGTGACAACTGTGAAGACAATATTGGCTGACCTGGCTGTAATTAGGTCGAGAGACGCTGCTTATGTGGTTAGTTCATTCTTGAGTCATCTGCTTTCTTTCTAGTGATCTGCTGTCATAATGTCTTTCCATGCAAATTATTGTACAAGTTGTGGCTTTAAAAAAAAGGAAAGCAATTTCTACCTCCGCTGAAGATCTGGTGGGTCCAAGCATCACCAAACTGGGCAGTAAGGTGGCACATCCTAGCCATTGCTTGTGCTGAGTTACTCGAGAAAACAGCAAATGCAACAGCTGAGACTTTCCAGGTAGTATCCACCATAGTTCACTGGGTAACATCTTCACCTCTGAGTCACAAATCTGCGTGTCCAAGTCCCACACCAGAGACGCATACTCTAAGCTGGCTTTCCAGTGCAACACACATTGCGTGACACACACACACATGCATTGACTGAAGCACACTTTGACTGAAACACACACCTTGACTGACACATAGATACATTATCTGTTCTTCTTTCCTTGGTTTTAATTTGATGTAATGATTGAATTTCTGTTTTCGACAGAAATACAAGCAGCATTTTCTGCAGGAGATGTCACAGATAGAACGTGAGACAGAGGGGCTGCTGATTAATGCCCAGAATTGGCGAGATGGCTGGAGAGATTCAGTAGTGAATATAATGAAGTTGTATGCCCTGGTCCGACCTCGTTGTGTTATTCCTGATCCTGCACTTTAAGTTGCCCAATACTTGCTCATCAGTTATATTTTAATTCACTAAACTAATAAAGATGTATATTTGATTTTCTCAATGATCCATTAACTTTATGAATTATTCATGGTGTAACAATGCTAGTGCTGTACAACTATATTTATTTTGCAATTATTATTTACTTAGGATCTCTGTGCTCCGGTTTCGGGATTCCAATCTATGCACACTGTACTCACACATTGACACTAAATAACCATACACTAGTCACACTATGTGAAAAGGAGGACACATATATCAGTGGCGGCTGTCTCACCTCTTGAACCAAATGTTTGTGGATTCAAGTCCCACTCAAAAGACTTGTGAACCAAACCAGAGCTTGGCCAAGGTTCCTCCTGCTGGTGTAAGAGATCCCATGGCACTGTTCCAAAGAAGAGCACGGGAGTTCACTCTTATTCTTGGACAATAGTTATCCTCCCATTAGCATCACTAAAGATAGATTTTCCAGTCACTATTATGTTGCTGTTTGTGGAAGTTTGCTGTCTACAAATGGCTGCTGCCATTTCCTAACTTTCTTTTAATCCTTGCTTGGGGTGTGGGTATTGCTGGCAAGGCCATTATCTGTTGCTCATTCCTAATTGCCCTTGAACTGAATGGTTTACTAGCCCATTTCAGAGTGTCACTAGAAGTCAATAACATTGCTGTGACTTGGAGTCGCATGTAGACCTGACCAGATAAGGATTGCAGATTTTCTTCCCCAAAAGGCATTAGTATTTTTTAAAATAAAAATCAACGATAGCTACACGGTTGGACTAACTTTTAATTTCAAATTTAATTGTATTCAGAGCTCATCATCTGCCATAGTGGGATTCAAGCCCACAGTCCCCACAGCATTAGTCCAGAGCTCCAGATGATTAATCAGTGACGTGGCTACTACACCATCAGCTCCCATAGCTGGGACTGTGTTTCATAAATAGTTCCCCGTCTGTGAAGTATTTGAGGGCGTGTTATGAAGTCATTTCCCTTGTCTAAGAAACACTAACCCATACTACAAGAATACGACAAATAAATTAAGTTTGAATGACTAAAGGATGAATTTTGTGCTGAAACCGGAAGGATCTATCCATTAAAATTGCCCACTGCATGAAACGGATATTTGGAGAGAAGCAGTAATTTCTGTAATTCCTACATCTGGTGACCATCCTTCCAGGTGATGATTATTTAGGTGATGATTTCTTTGAGCATGCTTTCATAGCAAAATCTCTATTGGATTTTTTGACTATGGGAGGAATCAGCAACAAGCCAGATGCCTTTGCTCAAAGCCCGCTCATATAAGTGATTGAATGAATCTTCACAATTCAAGAGTGACCTCAATCCCTGTCAGAGCTTTGCTCCTTCCTCAGGTGTAGTGAGAGAGGAGGTGTCAAGACACAAAATTTATAAGATCAAAGGATCACACAACTGATGTGAATGTATTGAATTAACTTAAAATGGCTCGTTGACTCCCTCCTGTTAAATCTTTAATCAGTTAGAAAGGAGATACAGGTTTTGATTGATTAAAATGCAAATCCCAGAATGTCTTTCAAGTCATTTTATTATAAGGCCAGTCTGACTCGAGGTTAGACAGATTCTAAACAAGGCCTCACACCTAAAATGCATTGTCAGACCTGAGATTTCACCTCTTGTATACACTGATAAAACCTTTGGTTATCTCTGGGCAGTGACTTGACAGAGGCATTCAGCCAGCCATTTAGGCTTATTCAATACAGTCGCATCAGTTGTGTGATCCTTTGTTATTTTACTTATAAATTCTGTGGCTTGATACCTCCTCTGTCAGTACACCTGAGGAAGGAGCAACACTCCGAAAACTAGTGTTTTCAAATAAACCTGTTGGACTATAACCTGGTGTCATGTGATATTTGACCTTGTCCAACTCAGCCTGAGACCAGCACCTCTGCATCATCAAACCCCCTCACCACTGGTTTCTCCAGCTGCTGTCTGCACAGACAACTTCGATGGTCTAAGCTCTCAGGATGATGTAATTGTAGATTTTTTTTTAGACTCCCTACAGTTGGAAACAGGCCCTTCAGCCCAACAAGTCCACACTGCCCCTTGAAGCATCCCACCCAGACCCATTCCCCTATAACCCACACACCCCTGAACACTATGGGCAATTTAGCATGGCCAATCCACCTAGCCTGCACATCTCTGGACTGTGGGAGGAAATCAGAGCACCCGGAGGAAACCCACACAGACATGGGGAGAACGTGCAAACTCCACACAGATAGACGCCTGAGGCTGGCATCGAACCTGGGTCCCTGGCGCTGTGAGGCTGCAGTGCTAACCACTGAGCCACCGTGCCGCCCTAAGTCATAGAGTAGAGTCCCAATCGTAGAGTCATTCATTCATAGAATTTATGCCTTAGGAATCAAAGATTGTGGGTTTAAATCCCACTGCAGACATTTGGGTATAGTTCCACTGTTACGCCGCTCTGCTCATGGTGCCACCTTTCAAAATAAATGTTGAACCAGGGCCGTGACTATATTCCCAGGTGGTTTTAAATATCCATCCCATAATATTATGAATTAAAGCCTGGGTGAGTGTTAACCATTACATATCCAATGTCATTAAAATTAGTCATCGGTCATCAGTCACCATTAGAAAGCTGTTTGTGGTACTTCATGGTGCATAGATTAGCGTCTAGCATTGCAACAGTGGCTTACAAGAAAGCAACTCATTGACTGTAAAGCACTTTGGAGCATCCTGAATTATTTTTGTAGGCCCCAGGCAAATCATTGTTCTTGATTTCTATAGCTTTTTTTAAGATCAGAGTTCATTTTCTGAAGCAAAAGCAATATACTTCAGATGCTGGTAATCTGAAATGAATGTGGATAAGAGATAATGGGAACTGCAGATGCTGGAGATTCCAAGATAATAAAGTGTGAGGCTGGATGAACACAGCAGGCCAAGCAGCATCTCAGGAGCACAAAAGCTGACGTTTCGGGCCTAGACCCTTCAGTCAACAGATCCAGTCAGCATCTATGGAAAGGAGAGCCGGGGTTGTATGGTTGTCACTCAGGAGCATTAACACTAAATGTCAAATGCTTCCATGCAGCTTCTGCTTCTACGAGAAGTGTCTTTGTGAAGGCTGACAAGGTTTGTTGTGGTGGTCTATTCCAGTCCTCGAGATTCTTGGGCTCCTTTTAGTTTGGTGATGTTATCTTCCTCCAGAATCATTTCATTCCCATTTACTCTCTTAATGTATCATCCGATTGATTCCAAAACTGCCCTGAGTCCAACAGTAACTCAACCATTTGACTACTCTCTACTCTCCAGCCATGGCTACATTGAACAGGTAGCTATTTAGCCTCTGCAATCACAGCTGCATTCTATTCCGCCCTCATCTATCTAGTGTACCTCAGGGGATTGGGGGCTGGGGGAAGCAAAGCTATAGTGTTAATGTTGCTGAACCAATAACCCAGAGACTCAAAACGTTAGCTTGCTCTCTCCATGGATGCTGTTTGACCTGCTGTGATCTCCAGCATTGGTTGTTTTCGGTACAGATTCCAGCAAATGCTGTCATTTGCCCCTACGTAATGTTAAGGTAACATGAGTTTGAATCCCATTTGAATGCAGTAAAAATCCAGAATAAATCATTGAGCATTCTTATGGCATAATGGTGTATTCTTACCTCTGAGCCAGGAGGCCTGGGCTCAGTACTATCATGCTCCAGAGCTGTATATTAACATCCCCAAAAAGAACGATTGAAATAACTCTTGCAGAGATTGACATGCACTTTACAGAAGGTGCCACTAGATGGTGATGGGGAGCAACTCATATCTTTCCCCTCCATTCCTTGGTCTCAGGAGCATTGAAACCAGATGTAGGAAAACATCTGCATTTATATCCTGCCGTTCATAATCCGAAGCTGTGCCAAAGTGGTTCACAGTCAGTGTTGTAAAACTGCAGCCCAACTACTATCAACTGGGATGAAGCTAAGGGGTTTTGGGTTGTATGCCTCAGTGCCAACCTTAATGAGTGGGTGGCAGGGGGTTGAAGCGTGTTTATGGCGCAGTGGTATTGTTCCTGGATTTACTGGGTATAAAGCCACACCCTAATGTGCGGAGGTCATGGGTTCAAATCACACAATGTCATGCAATCCCTACAGAGTGGAAACAGGCCATTCAGCCACACAAAAGTCCACACTGACCCTCTGAAGAGCATCCTACCCTATCCCTATAACCCTGCATTTCCTATGACTAATCCAGTTAGCCTGCACTTCCCTGGAAACAATGGGCAATTTAACACGGCCAATCCACCCAGCCTGCACATCTTTGGGAGGAAACTGGAGCACCCAAAGAAAGCCCACACAGACACATGGAGAATGAGCAAAGTCCACATGGATAGTCACCCAAGTCTGGAATCGAACCTGGGTCCCTGGTGCTGTGAAGCAGCAGGGCTAAAATAGCTAAAATTGAAAATAACAAACTATGCTAATAGTGATCCATGTAACTGTCACTGTAAAAAACCATCTGGTTCATTAATGTCATTTAGGAAGCAAATCTGCCATCCTTACCCAGTCTAGCCTACATGTGACTCCAGACCCACATTGATGTTTTAACAGCCTGCTGGGAAATTAGGCAAACACACAAGTCGGATGAATCAATGAGAAAAACAAGGATATACATTACAAACACAATTCTAATGTAGGGTATATATCTGAAAAATGAAGCACTCCCCCAGCCATTGACTGTGTAACTCCAGCATTCACTGGTTTTATTTTCACATTTTGAGCTTGCACAGCCTTTCTTCTATGAGAGATGAAACCTGCTCCGGTTTGATCAACACGCCAAAGTACAACCTTTTGGTTTTATTTTTCAGCTTCCCGGTGGGATTGAACGTCCTCAGGTTGCTCCCCAGAAGATCCTGATGCAGTTCCCTGGCAAGCACTGAGATGCAAGTGTTCTGACTGCAAATTTCCCGAGCTGCTGTCCCAGCATGGTGCAGCTCTGGTGTTGCCATGGCGACAGACAGCTAAAAGGGTTGTAACACATTTCTGTGTCACGTCCTTACAAGACGTAAACAGGCAGTTGAACTATGCAGCATCAAGGGCCTTTGATTGCTCCCAGAGATTACCAGGCATCATTTGAGATGACCTACATTATACATTGCTGAACTTGATTGAAGACATCTTGATGCTGTCCCTTATAAAGACTTCAATCATGGGAAATGGAGTATGCAGGGCAGGAGAGGGCTTTGATTAACAAGGTTATGGAAATCTAAAGGCTGCAGTGTGAATTCCTCCAATATAAGTTCCTAACATTTGCTGACATCTACGTCAGTTTTCAACAGTTCCTCAAACAAGGAGAAAAAGGTGCAAAGTCTTACAATGTGGCCAATACGAGCCAAGAATCTTTCTATTGCTAGTACTTGGTTGACCCAAGAAGGTGCTAGTGAGCGATATGGAGATGACTAGCAGCCATAATTCTTGAACCAAGTGAGGAGTTTGCAGGTTCAAGCTCCATGAACAAAGACTTAAGCACAGCGTCTGGGCTTGCTCTCCTAGCACAATGTTTGAAGGAATGCTCCACTCTCACAGTTCCCATCTTTCACCAGAGTTGTTAACCAAGGCACCTTCTCCAGTGATGCTAAAGGTCCAATGGGGCAGTTTCAGAGAAGGACTAGGGAGCTATCACTGGAGTCATGGCCAATATACATGATGCTGCGATTCACCATTTGATAGATAACCACCCTGCTCTGTATATTTGAGATAACATGGTGTGAAGCTGGATGAAAAGTAAAATTTTCTGAAGAAGGGTCTCGACCCGAAACATCAAACTTTCCTGCTCCTCTGATGCTGCTTGACCTACTGTGTTCATCCAGCTTCACACCGTGTTATCTCAGATTCTCCAGCATTGGCAGTTCCTACTATCTCTGCTCTGTATTGGACCTTGCTGAGCACAAACTGGGGCTGGTGTGTTAATGTAGATTACAAACAGTGACTGCACTCATTTGTTTTACAAAATCCTGAAGCCATTGACCCATTTGGAATCCTACCACACAGTCAGAGACCATTCAGCGGGCTGTGCTAGTGCTGGTTCTTTAAACAAGGCACCCAATGCAGTCCAACAATCTGGCATTTTCCCCATAAATCTTAGTCAGGCTTCACCTGGAGTGTTGTGTACAATGTGAGCACGCAGATTCAGGAAAGGTGTCAAGGCAGTGAAAGGGGCACGGAGCAATTTTCTGACCAAGGGTCTCAACCCGGAACATCAAACTTTCCTGCTCCTCTGATGCTGCTTGGCCTGTTGTGCTCCTCCAGCTCCCACTGTGTTATCTCAGAGCAGACTAACCAGTGTGATTTTAATCAGTCTGTGTTTGCTTAAGGTTTGTTGCTTTCCATTTCCCAACTAATTCTGTTAAAGAGTTCTGTAACACCTTCAGCTTTGCTGCTATTCTCCCTCTGCTTAAAACAAGAAAGGTTTGCATTCATATAGCACCTTCCACAATACCAAGACATCCAAAAGTGCTTTATGGCACATGAAGTACTTTTGAAGTGTATCACTGTTGTTGAGGTCTTGTGGTGCACTGCATAGTGACCCTGCTTTTGAACCACATGTTCCAAGCTCAATGGTTAGCACTGCAGCCTCACAGCACCAGGGGCCCAGGTTCAATTCCAGCTACGAGTAACTGTCTGTGCCGAGTTTGCACATTCTCCCCGTGTCTGCGTGGGTTTCCTCCGGGTGCTCTGGTTTCCCCCCACAGTCCAAAGATGTGCAGGTTAGGTGGATTGGCCATGCTAAAATGCCCATAGTGTTCAGGGATGTGTGGGTTATAGGGGAACGGGTCTGGGTGGTGTGGACTTGTTGGGCCGAAGGGCACTGTAGGTAATCTAAACAAGAGATAGTAGGAGCTGCAGATGCTGGAGAATCTGAGATAACAAGGTGTAGAGCTGGATGAACACAGCAGGCCAAGCAGCATCAGAGAAGCAGGAAAAGCTGACGTTTCGGCTCTCTGATGAAGGGTCTAGGCCTGAAACGTCAGCTTTTGTGCTCCTGAGATGCTGCTTGGCCTGCTGTGTTCATCCAGCCTCACATTTTATTGTTTCGGATCTTGACCCTTCTTCAGAAATATCTAAACAAGTTGATTTTAAAAAATACTCTGAAATCAGAACTCGATATTCTAATTGCCATGTGCAATGACCTTGATCTAAATCCATTAACGTCTCATTCTAAGTGATAATGAGAGGGTCCGGGGCAGTTGCATCGTCACAGCGACAAGACAAGTGGGGGAACGTTATCGAGTCGAATGTTTTGATTGTGGAAACAGAGGGTGAGATTGCGGGTCGCTGCTGATGACAACAAGCCTGTACTCTCCCCCTCCTCCTAAAGAGAAGGGCGGTGATAGCGAATGACGCTGGCAGTGCACGTATGACAGTGTTTTGAGGGGGACTGTTTGGAGGGGAAGAGCAGATTATTTAACATTCTGAGGAGTAAGGAGGAAGAAGGAGATGGAATTTGGTCTGCTTTTAATCGGAATGTGAAGGGTGTAGAGCTCTGGGATGTGGATGGCGGTGGATTAACAGCGACATCGTACGCACTCGCTTTACCTGATTCTCAAAAACAAACCTGAGAGAACAAGGACACAGCTCCCTTAACAGGCAATTTTCACTCGCTTTTCAAACGGGAGATCATCGTCCCTTTGGACACTGTGCTCGAATGAGCTTAATTTTTTGCACCCTCTCCAGATTGGTTGGCGGGGGGGCGTTTTTTTGGATGGAATGATTTTGTAAAATTGTTTCCATTTAAAGACTGATATTTTTTCTCTCTCTCTGTTAAACCAGTCTCCCTTCAGTTGGCGAACTCCAACCCTGGATTTTGCTCTCCTTTTCAAAAAGCTTTTTGCATTTCTTTAAAAAAAAATTGACGTTAGATTATCCAAATATTATAATAATGGTACATGTAATGATGTATCATTTGCGGGGGTAGAGACTTGCATCCGGAGTGGAACATGTGAAGAAGATAGGCTGGGATAAGAGCTTGTGAAAGCCACAGAGCAAACCCTGCCTTGGCTGACCCACACGCTGTTTGGGGAGACGGAGGGCTTCCACTAAGCACATTGGAGAGACTATGTTTGGAGATGATGAGGTGGAGTTCCCAGGTACGTGATCCCATTTTCCCCAGCCCTGGTTACCACCATCACGGAGCTGGAGATGACAGCTCCAACTGCAATACTTCTAATGATTGTGTTGTGTCTTAAGGCGATCCTAAATTCCATTCTAATTTCAACTCAGAATAGGCAGTCCTGCTTCATTTTCCATAATGATTGCTTTTATGTTGGAGGGGAGTTGTGTGGATGCATTGATTTAGAAATTCACATTCAAATCGGAGGTGCATTCCAGTAAATGGTTGCCTCAGTTCGGACTGAATGGCCACTTTTGTTTCGGCTCGGTTTGTGAAATATTATTGGGGAGCAAACCCGCCCGCCGCGGATTTCATCTTCAATCGGTGTCGTATATGAGGAAGAGAGAGAATAAGCAAAATCTTTATTATTTGTTTCTCAGCGTCGCCCAATTCCCCCATTAAAGACGCCCAGGCATTGAATGATGTAATGGTTGTTTGTACATTTGAGGTGGTTCCAAAATAAGTGGGAATCTTTAATCTCAGCGGCATGTTTGCTTCTGCAAATGTAACCTCCCCCCTCCCTCAGTTGCCTGTCAGGTCATATCTTTGGAATAATACCCTCCTGTTTGCAACAATCAGAAAGCCAAGGACCACAGTCAGTGCAGTAAAGTGTTAATTTCTGTTTACTATATAGTCTTAGCCGGAACTTCAGGGTTCGTCGTAGACTGTTCATAAGGGGCACATACTGGGGTGGTAGACTGTTTAATTATAATATGCAATATTATATCTTGTCAAGTATAAATATCCCCGCACTACTCCCCCCCCTCCCGTGAAACCCCTGTTGAAGGGTAAACAGATGCAATTAGTGCCAAGTCTGTGTGAGGATAATCTGCATACATATAAACACAAAGCAGCAGAGCCTGCCCACAGTGTGAAAGGATTTCATGTTCTGGATGGAAGACTGTTTACGTAAGCTTCACTCAAACAGCCTCACTGTCATCTATCAAGACATGTCTGACCACTTGTTTAAGTCAACCCTGGGGATATTTCACCCTGATGTAGGTCATTGAACAGCCCCAGGAACTAATGGAGTTTTTCGGTTCCTTGCCTCACTCCAGGCAGTTCTGTTTCGTGTGTGAAGCCAGCATAGGAATCCATGAGATATATGTCACAGAAAACAGGCCATTCAGCCCAAGAGGACAGTACTATTGCTTCTTCTCCATTTGGGTCTTCTGCCATTTTTTTCTCAACTAAATTTTACATCATAACCCTCTATTTTCTACTCCCTCAGCTGTTTGTTCAGATTCCTTTGAAATAGATCTCTACTATTCACTTCAATCATTCCCTGTCAAGTTCCAATTCCTCCCTACTCTCTGGGTAAAGAGGTTTTTATTCCTATATTCCCTCCTGGATTTCTTGGTGACTGTCTCACAACTGGCCCCCAGTTATGTTCTTCCCCACGGAAGCAAAATTGTGGGGGTCAGCCCTTTTCAAGAGAATTACAGACCCAGCACTGCTTACCTGGTGAATGGCGACGAACCCATTTCTGAATGTGAGGATGTTAATCAAGAAGACAGGCTTATGAATTGAGGTCATCCCACTGCCGGCCCTAGTTATAACGAAGGCCAACCCAACTATTCCCAGCCTTACTGCCGTCATTATAAGAGTTTCCTTGTTGTATCACTGGTTCCAGAAGCAGGAGGATGTGAAATCCCCGCTATCTTGTAGCAACAATGGGAATCGATGAGCATAGAACAGGAGCCACACTTCCTTGCATATAAAAGGCTTTCAAATCTCCTGAGGTACAAATGCTCTGCAGTTTCCAGTGTAGACTGGATGGGCTGAATGGCCGTCCTGTGTGCTGCACCATTTCAGGAATGTGGTTCGAGGGGTCACTGATTATTGCCAGCAGACATGTGCTGAAGTCACTGTTTGGAATCTGTGAAGCCTCTTTGGCACAGGACCCATGAAGACACCAACTTCAACAAACTGCTCATCTTTTCACCGAGCAAGCCCTCAGATCCAATTCACATCAAGGCCCTTCTGCAAGAGTAGGGGGCTTTGGAATATGTTTTAAGGTCTGGAAGAAAGTGAGTTGTAATGTTATAGATAATGTGCCTTGTCAACTGCCAGGTGTGGTTATGTGTAAGGAGCTACCCATAGACATTGCACCTTGGCAGTGTGCACAGCACAGTCTTTCTGCACTCACTGCCATTCCAGTGAAAGTGGCCTCCCTCTGTTAGTAACCGAGCCAGGCACGGAGGGTGTCCTGCGGCAGCATGTTGTAGAACGTGAGTCTCCAATCTGACTACGCCTTGACAGGCATGGTCTGTGCCCTGTTAACTTGATGGATCTCACTGACAGCGTCAATAAATTGCCATTTGCCATGGTGAAAAATGGGAGCATGTAATATTGTTTTGTGGGCATGACTACTGTGATCAGGCTGACATTGCTGGGGAGGAGTTATAGATTCCTAGCAGCTGAGGATTTTTATGGTTGATGTGGTCCCTTGGATATTGAGGTAAGGGACATTTAGTGCTCTGGGTTAGAATGGTTTTAATTATAAGTGTCTGCAGCACAGTCAGAGATGGACAGTGAAGCTCCTTCTACTCTGCTCCGACAACAACCCACAGTCCTTTTGCTATGGTACAGCAAGATGTACATTTGTGTAGCACCTCTCACAGCCTCAAGATGTGGTGCAAAAATGAAAATTTGTTGAAATATAACTTTCCAATGTGGCATCTGATTTGCACACAGCAGGATCCCACAAACAGCAGGGTATCAAGTTTTCCTTTTGTGTTGCCGATTGTGGGGTAAACATTGTAGCCCTCCCTCTTCCCCTCCTCTGTTCTCCTCTTCTTTGAAACACCGCCCACCTGAGAGAGCTAGGGGAAGGTGGCTTCAGTTTAACAATTCAACAAAAAGGTGGTCTCTGGCAGCGCAGCACTCCCTCCGTGCCACTTGGGAGCCTCAGCTTAGAGATGGACATGGATAGTTCTAATTTACATCACCAACAGCTCACAGGCTAATATTTGTACAGCCTGGCTTTTCACATGAGGTTGACTTGATATAGGTGTACAGAATGATCAGAGGTTTAGATAGAGTAGACAGCTATTACTAGGGGGCACAGTTTTAAAGTGAGTGGAGGTATATATAGGGGAATTGTCAGAGGTAGGTTCTTTACTCAGAGAGTGGTCGGGGTGTGGAATGCATTTCTGGAGAGGCTAGTGGAGTTGGTCTCATTAGGGGAATTTAAGCGGTTATTAGATAGGCTTATGGATGAAAGTGTAAGGTAGGGGTGGAGGTTAGATAGACCTCAGGTTTAGGGTGAAAGGGCCTGTACTGTGCTGTATTGATCTATGTTCTGTGTTCTATGATGCCCCTGCAGTGTGACCAACCTGCCAGGATTGTCCTGGAAGGATTGAGGATTAGTCTCCAGGATATTCCTGCCTAGATAAAAAAAAACTTGGGTGGGAATGGAGGTCAAAACATATTGTTTGTTATTACAGTGGAACACCCTATTGATCATGGAAACATTGACAGAAGGGTGATGACCAAGACCATGATGCTGTATTTTTTTTTGGAAGTGTGGAAAGGTGGGGACCCAAATGTGTTAGCTGGCAAATAATACACCGGCAATAATGCTGAGATAACCCACCTGATTGCGCCCCAATCAGCTTTTTAAGAGCTGATAGACTGATCTGGGTGTGTCTCTCGCCCTATCGTGGGTCTCAACACTGGTGTTCTGTGTTGCCAGAAGATTCCAGCCAAATAGAGGTCAGCAGCTGAGCCCCACTTTCAGATCCTTGGTAAGGTAAGTTATTTTTCTTTTTCTCACAGGGTGGATATTGCGGAGATCGGAGGTTTGGAGGCAAAGGGCTTTCAGAGGCCATCCCATTGGGGACATGGTGGCCTGGTGGGATTATCATCCAGAGATCACCGCCCCCAGTAAAGTCCTGGTGACCCTGAGTCAATTCCCACCATGGCAGATGGCAGAATTTGAATTCAAGAAGAATCTGGAGAGTCTGATGATTGCCATGAAGCTGTTACCGATTGTCAGAAAAGCCCATTTGGTTCAGAAATGCCCTTCAGGGAAGGAAACCGCTGTCCTTACCATGTCTGGCCTACGTGTGACTCCAACCCACAGCAATCTCTCTTTTAACTCATTCATTGGATGAGGGTGTCATTGATTAGGTCAGCATTTATTGCCCCCGGGGGTGGGGAAGCGGTTAAGATTCAAAGACATTACTGTGGGCCTTGAGTCACGTGTAGGCCAGACCAGGTAAGGATGGCTGTTCCCTTCCTTAAAGAGAATGAGTAAAACAGGGTGGTTTTCCCCAAAATTAGCAATGGCTTCACATCATCATTGGACTTGAATTTTATTGACTTCAAATTCCACCATCTGCCGTGGCGGGATTCGAACTCAGGTCCCCCGAATGTTATCTGGGTTGCTGGATTAGCAGTCCAGCGATAATACCACTAAGCCATGACCTCCCTGTGGTTGCCCCTTAACTGCCTCTGGGATGGCTATAAATGGGATAAATACTGGCCTAGCCAGCAACACCCTCAGCCCATGAATGAATTTAATAAAGAACAAAAAGCACTTGGCTCTCCTTGCCTCTGTTTTAGGAGAGTAGGAGGTTCCCTGCTTCCTTCCACTTAGATTTCACATTTCCTGCCCACTGATGAGACACTGATCAGGAGGTGGTGACTTGAGGCCCATTTGTTAAGGGTGTAAATTAGTAGCAGCTTGAGAAGGTTACCCATGGACCTCTCTGATGAAGGGTCTAGACCCAAAATGTCAGCTGTTGTGCTGCTGAGATGCTGCTTGGCCTGCTGTGTTCATCCAGCTTCACACTTTGTTATCTGGGATTCTCCAGCTCCCATTATCTCTTCTACCCATGGACCATCTTGTCAGACCTTAATTAGTGAGGTAATGAGAAGGGGCAGGGTTATTTTTATTGCAAGGCCAGCTTGCCCCTTATTTCCCCTTCTTGCCACCCCCAGGGTGTGGAAGATCACACCCTTTGGGTTTGTTTCGTTTATAATTTATTTGGGGAGGTGATGTCGGATGAATATAGAATTGCACTGAGGTACCAATCAGGTGTTGCAGGGATGGGGGAAAGGGTTGGAGATAGGAGGCTCTGGCGCTGATCTCTCCTATTATAAAGCCATTCTGAGTTATCAGCCTTGCCTCCAGCGCTAAATAGGGGCTGGTGTCGGCTGTCAACCCACATTCAATAAACATAAAATTTTAGGCTAACTTGTGGTGCAGCGGTAGTGTCCCTACCCCTGGACTGAGGGGCCTAGGTTCAAGTTCCACCTGCTGCAGAAGTGTACAATAACACCTCTGAGCAGGTTGGTTAGAAAACAGGGACACAGAGTTATCTAGCCCTCTCCCCCGTCCTTTGGTATTGCCCTTAATGAACTCATTGTGGAGTTTGAACACCTTGAAACTTGGCTGACTTCCTTGTGGTAGGTGATAGATCAAGTTTGGGGGTGACTTGGAGGTGGGGAAAGATGTGTCGGTTGTGTGTTTTAACACTTCCGGATGTTTTAAACATAAAAAAACAAAAATTTAAAAGAAAGACACGAAGTTTGGGGGTGGGGGTGTTGCGCATCAAGATTCTGAAATTGCAGTGGTAGAGTTCCTAATTCTGAGCCAGGATGCCTGGGTTTGAGTCCCACCTGCTCCAGAGGTATGTAATAATGGATCAATTGGGAGAATATCTACACACACAGCAAAGGCTTTAGGTCTCTCAGGATGCAATAACAGTGCCCTTATCTCCAAACTGGGAAGCCTAAGTTCCAGCATTGTCTGCTGCAGAAATGTTCAATAATATTTCTGAACAGGTTGATAGGTTCGGCACCTAGAAACAAAATCAAGGCTTGAGTCTGTTCTTCTAACTTCGAAGCTCTTCTCAACATTTCCCTAGCTACCGTCAGTCCTGGGGAAGGGTCACTCAACCCAAAACATTAACTCTGATTTCTCAGAACAGGTGCTGTCAGACCTGCTGAGCTTTCCTAGTGGGTTCTGTTTTTGTCTCCTGTGGAGTGTTGTATTTCATCGTGTTAGATTTGTCTGGATTCCCACTCATGAATAACAGTTAAACAGTACACAATATCAGACTCAATTTACACCTATTCTCACGCTGCCTAATGATCCTGCCTACCTACTGTGGTCTCATCAGCTCAATAACTGATCTCTTGCCCCACAGCATTTGACCATCTCTCCCTGTGGCTGTGAGCCTAACCCTCAAGTTCATTTCCAGGCTCATTTTTAATTGTGTCCTGTGACAAATTGACTGCAGACCCGTCCCCACTGAGCCACAGTCCCTAACAAAAACAGAATTTGCTGGAAAAGAAAGCCAAGTTTTTCCAGCGGTTTCTGATTTTCATTTTGGCTTCCAGCATCCGCAGGCCCGTGGTGTTTTGTTTTGAGCTGAGAACTGTGTCCGCCCAAGTTTATTTGAGTTGGGAACGAGGGTGCGCAGAGAGAGAGAGAGATTCGGAATTTATCCCCTGTGTGCTGCGTAGGTGGTCTTTCTGGAAGCTGCGGCCTTGTTTCTTGCCGAAACATCTTTTTTGAATTTAGGGTATTTATTTCAATCCAACAAATGGCTGCTTGTGTTTACAAGAAATCATGGAAACTAAATGTAATTCAACATCTAATCTTGCCTCACTTGAGGTTAATTGTGATATATTTCAACCTTGTAAGAATGCCAGATGTGGGAAATTTTGGAATGAGCCCAACATCTCAGTTGTTTGCTTATGAACCAGAGACTCGTGTGCGTTTTTTATTTCTCCGTCTGTTTCTCACTTTTCCTCTCCTGCAGACCCTGGTTCACGTCAGGACCACCCTCCTACACATACTGAGTCCACCCTCTGGACAGTGGCAGTGCCTCATCTCCAAACTAGTTTTCACCTCATGCCTGTACGACAAATCTGTGCCCAGTGCTCACTGGGTACGTGGCTTCTAGTTTGAAGTCCCACTTAGTTATCTGAGGAAGGATTTTGGGGCTGAGAGTGCAGAGGAGGGAGTGCAGCAAGGCTTTACCAGGCTGATTCCTGGGATGTCAGGACTGACATTGTGATCAGTCAGAATTATATTCTCCAGAGTTTAGAAGGATGAAGGGGGATCTCATAGAAACCAGTAAAATTCTAGCAGGATTAAACAGTGTAAACACAGGAAGAAGGGTCCAGACCCAAAATGTCAGCCTTCCTGCTCCTCTGATGCTGCTTGGCCTGCTGTGTTCATCCAGCTCTACACCTTGTTGTCTCAGATTCTCCAGCATCTGCAGTTCCCACTATCTCCAAACGCAGGAAGGATGTTATCGATGTTCAGAACCAAGGGTCACAGTCTAAGGATAAGGGATGGGCCATTTAGGATTGAAACGTCTTCACCCAGAGAGTGGGGATCCTGTGGAATTCTCTGCTACAGAAAGTGGTTGAGGCCAAAACATTGAATTTTTACAAGAAGGAGTTAAATATAGTTCATAAGGCCAAAGGGATCAAAGGGAATGGGGACAAAATGGGAATGGGGTCTCAGTTGGAAGATCAGCTTTGATCATATTGCTTGGCAGAGCGGGTTCAAAGGGCCGAATGGCCTGTCCCTGTTTTGTGTGTTTCTACCTTGGCTTCCCGTTCCCCCCCGTCTCTGCCATCCATGTCTAGGTCAGTGAACAGGATTAGGATTAGGTGGTTAATCAGGAGCACACCTGGTTTGTAGGCAAATCTCAATGCAAAAATGAACTTCAACTAGCCAAGTATCAACTGGGGAAGTGGGCAAAGGCGGCTGGTTCTAGCTTCATGAAGGGAAGTCGGTAACAATTCAGTAGGAAGCATACAAAAACTGCAGTGTTCCTACAAAGACGAAAGGTTGTACTGCTGAACCCAGAGTCATCCAGAAGAGTACAGGATAAGATAAAGCAGAAAAATACAGCGTGTGGGCACAGCCTTAGAATTAGAGGGGATAAATTTAAAATGGAAATGAGGAGACATTTCTTCAGCCAGAGAGTGGTGGGCCTGTGGAATTCATTGCCACAGAGCGCAGCGGAGGCCGGGACGTTAAATGTCTTCAAGGCAGAGATCGATAAATTCTTGATCTCACAAGGAATCAAGGGCTACGGGAGAGTGCAGGTAAGTGGGGTTGAAATGCCCATCAGCCATGATTAAATGGCGGAGTGGACTCGATGGGCCGAATGGCCTTACTTCCACTCCTATGTCTTATGGTCTTATGACCATCTCAAAACAATTGATATTTTCAGAAGCTTAGAGGTATATAGAAAGTACAGTGGTGACGGTGGAAGACGTCTATAGGTTTCTGAGGATGGCAGGACATACAGATAAGGAGGTAAAGAAGGCACAGGGAATGCTTTTCTTCATTGGTGAGATACTGAACTCAACAGCAGGGATGTAATGCAAGAATTAAACAAGATAATGGTTAGGAAGCAGCTGGAGATATGTGTATCGTGCTGACCATATAACAGGGACGATGTAATTGCTCTAGAGAGAGTGCAGAGGAAATTGCAACATTGGTGCCAAAGAAAATTGCAACTATGAAGGAAGATTGGAAAGTTTTCCTTAGAACAGAGGGGTGAGGGGTGATTTTATAGATGCGTATAAACTAATGGGGGGTTTGAGTGGACAGGGAAGACTTGTTTCCATGGCAGAGAGGTCAGTTAGCAAGGGACACAGATTTAAGGAAAGAAGATTAGAGGGGACATTAAGGAAAATGGGTCTTCGGAATTTGCTGTCAGTTCGGTGTTTGATGTGAAACTAAAAAGAAATTTGATCTGTCCCTGAACTTACAATGCTGTGGACCAGGTGCTGGAAAGTGGCATGAGACTGGGTGGCTAGTTTATTCAGCTGGTGCCTCCACAGTGGGCTGAATGGCCTTTGTTGGTGCTGCAGCATTTCTGTGCTTCTATGGTCTGCCTCCCTTGGTTTCATACTGGAGCGATACTTCAAAACTGAGACATTGAGTGGAGCCCATGTGCCAAAACAGGTCCCATTGAGTGGACCAGTTATTTGCTTAAATTCCATCAGGGAACAATGGTAATAACAACAAGAAATTGAAGGAGAAAGCGATTTCAATAGCCATTACCCTGAGGTAGAAACACTGAGTCTTTGGCTTTCTCTCTGCGTCTCATTTGCCATTCTATTAACTGTGTCACAATCTTTTGTCCTGTGCGAGTCCCGGTGGATTATTGTGGCTCAGTGGTTAGCACTGCTGCCTCAGAGCACCAGGGACCTGGATTCACTTCCACCCTCGGGTGTCTGGCTGTGTGAAGTTTGCACATCGTCCCTGTGTCTGTTTGGGTTTCCTCCTACAGTCCAGAGATTTTCAGGTTGGGGTGGATTGGCCGTGCTAAATTGCCCCGTAGTGTTCAGGGATGTGTGGGCTAAGTGACTTCGCCATGGGAATGCAGGGATAGGATAGGGGCATGGGTCTGGGTGGGATGTCCTTTGTGGGGTCAGTATGGACTGAATGGCCTGATTCTACACTGTTGTGATTCTATGATTTGTTAATAGTCCTTAATTGAAAGATTTGAACTGGTCGCACTGTACGGTTTGATGCAGCAGGAACACTTGGGAATTGGAGCTTGGTTGTTGTAGTCAGGCCCCCATCTCTTTGTGAATGGTCTGTCCAAAATATAACCCAGCTACCCAAAACCAACTTCTGGATCTTTCTAATCACCCTCTCAAAACATTTTATAACTCATCCCTGCAGTGGATATGACTTGCACCCAGGCCTTCTGACTCAAAGCTAAGGATACTGCCATTGCTTCATCAGAGCTCTTAGCAGCTCCCTGGTACCATTAATGAGGGGTAAGTTCCCCAGTACTCTCGCTGTTTCCTTAGAAATTGAAATTGAATTTAGTTTAGCTCCTACGCTGTCACCTGTACCAACTCACAATTTGTCAGAAATTCTCACCCCAGTCAGAATGGGTTATGATACAGTCTGTGACTCGACTCCAAATTGTTACTGCTTTGCCATTCCCTGTCTAGGTGTCTACTTTAATGATGGATATTCACGCAACCACTATAGAAAGTTTGGGAAGTTTCAGAGTTAAATTGGGCTGTTATTGAGTGAGCTGTAACCTTACATTTAACAACAATAACTCGTATTCAGACAGCACGGCTAATGAGATAGACTATCCCAAGGTGCTACGCTGGAGAATCAGGTGACACCAAGTTGAGTTAGGTCTTAAAGAGTTTTGTTGTTCCAAATGTTAGTCTAAACTTTTGAGCTTTTCCATCACTGAAGATTAATGTAGCACAGGAAGGTTGCCTCTCGCCCTAGAAGAGTAACCCAGGAGTTTTAAGCTTCTGGTTGTATTTATAGTAATGCACTGTTGTAAAGTTCTGGAGCTGACCCTGAGCTGTATCTGGACCCAGTACGATGTTGCTCATGTGCGAGGTGTGCTGGCTAATTACTGTTTAGTAATCTGGTATTCTGTTACGAATTTAAGTCAATTGAAAAGAACGCTATTCTCCAAATATAAGCGACCAGTTTCACACTTTAAATCAGTCTCTGAATGCATTTTAGCATTTCATGATTGGGATTCAAAGTTCAACTTGGGCATGATGCAAAGAGGATGGTTTCCATTGTGATCCGTCATTCCCTTCAGGATATGAAACTTGAAAACTGCTTCCCTGATGAATGGGCCCATTTGGAACGGGTTCATTAGACAATGTGAGGGGGATAAAGAAATAAGTAAACTAACTAAATCAGTGAATTTGTAACCTTTGTCAGGTCCAAACATTGGTGTGTTCGTCACCCTGTACTCCGACCGACAATAGAGATGAGGGAAGCCATGGAGTTCAATACGTTGGTCTGTGATATTGTGCCTGAAATTAATGACTTGTTCTGTTCCATTGTGAGGGGTCCTTGCCTTCAGGTGACCTTTATTTGTACATCCCCCTTCTTAGGGATTTTTAAAGAAAATATACAACTCAGTACATTTAATTATTAAATGTTGTCCAATATTTATTTCTCAACCAAAGTCACTAAAACAGTTTCTGAAGAAGGGTCCAGACCCAAAACGTTAGCATTCCTGCCCCTCTGATGCTGCTTAGCCTGCTGTGTTCATCCAGCTCCACACCTTGTTATCTCAGATTCTCCAGCATCAGCAGTCCCTGCTGTCTCTCACTAAAACCGTTTGTCTGGTCACAGTTGTACTACAGTTTGTGGGAGCTTGCTGTATGCTAATTGGTGTCACAATTCTTACCTTAATAAAGACGATTGCATTTCAAAAGTAATTCATTGGCTGGAAAGGGATGCCCTGTGCTTATGAAAGGTGCTATATAAATGCTAGACCTTTTCTTTCAGCCTTTCTAAATTGAACCATTACAGATCGAACAAGCTCCAACATTGGAGGACTAAGGCCAGTTAATTGACCACATAGTTGTCACTTCTACTTCCTACTGTACCAGGGTGATGCAGGTATCATCAGGTTCTGGTGCCACTTGGGTTGAGTGGACCAGTTTAAACTGCACATTTTTATTTTAAATTTATTCATTTCTGGGATGTGGGCGTCACTCACTGGCCAGCATTTATTGCCCGTCCCTATTTGCCCTTGAGAAGGTGGTGGTGAGCTGCCTTCTTGAACCACTGCTGTCCTTATGCTGTGGGTTGACCTACAATGCCCTCAGGGAGGGAATTCCAGGATTTTGACCCAGTGACACTGAAGGAACGGTGATATATTTCCAAGGCAGGATGGTGAGTGACTTGGAGGGGAACTTGCAGGGTGTGGTGTTTCCATGTATGTGCTACCCTTGTCCTCTTAGATAGAAGTGGTCGTGGATTTGGAAGGTGCTGTCTGAGGATCTTTGGTGAATTTCTGCAGTGCATCTTGCATATAGTACACACTGCTGCTGCTGAGCATCGGTGGTGGAGGGAATGAATGTTTGTGGATGTGGTGCCAATCAAGTGGCTGCTTTGTCCTGGATAGTGTCAAACTTCTTGGGTGTTGTTGGGGGCTGCACCCATCCAGGCAAGTGGGGAGTATTCCATCACACTCCTGACTTGTGGCTTGTAGATGGTGGGCAGGCTTTGGGGAGTCAGGAGGTGAGTTACTCATCACAGTAGTCCCAGCTTCTGGCCTGCTCTTGTAGCCACTGTGTTTATGTGGTGAGTCCAGTTGAGTTTAACAGCATTGCTACCATCATGCTTGCGAGTTAGCTCAGATTCCTGAGGCGAGTGTTTTGTTCAGTGACAGGTACACCGTCCTAAATAAGACCATAAAACGTAGGAGCAGGTGTAGGCCATGCAGCCCATCGAGCCTGCTGTACCTTGCAGTGAGATGGTGGCTGATCTGATCATCTCCAACAGCCTGGAAGGCAGCGCTTAAAGCACTGCAGTGAACTCAGGCACTGTCTCTGATCCCACCCTCTGGAATCAGCCAAACGATGGACTCTATATCCCTGCTCTTAGTCTGTTCCGGGAGCAGTAGCCTAAACCGAATGGCCAGTTTTTGGACAATTCTGGTTTTTCAGTTTGCTGGATTTCAGGTACTGTACTGGTACTGTACCGGTACTGTATTAGCATTGTGTTGGTACTGTGCCACATTAACTGGACAGTAGTGTGAAGTACCACCCGTGCCTCCCCCCAGGACTTCTTCAGTACATTTCCTGAACTTACCACTTGAGAGGATGAGAGCCATAGACCTGTGGTTACACTGCCACCTTGATGTTCTCCAGCACCCCAATCATTTCCTATAGGGGAGGCAGTGGTCTAGTCGCTGGACTGTTACTCCAGATCCCCAGGTTACACTCCCGGGACCTAGATTCAAATCCCACTGGCAGATGGTGGAACTTGAATTCAATAAAATATTGGAATTAAGAATCTAATGATGATCATGAGTCCCATTGCTAGTTGTTGGAAAACCCCACCTGGTTCACTAATACCCTTTAGGGAAGGAAACTGCTGTCCTTACCTGGTCTGGCTGACATGTGACTCCAGACCCATGACCCATAGTTGACGCTGAACTGCCCTCTGGGCAATTAGGGATGGGCAATAAATGCTGCCTGGCCAGCAACATCCTCATCCTGTTATGAATAAATGGGGGGAAAAAATTGCAGTCGTGACAGCACCTCAGCATTACTGGATGCAAAGCATTGTAGGTCAGCGTGAGGATGTGACCAGTGCTACACAAATGCAAGTTCTTCATATGTTACTGTTTCTTTGTGATCTCCGCAAACCAGTTGCCTGAAACAGCATTGGACCTGTTGCCTGAAACAGCATTGGGGGTGCCACCTTCAGCAGTTGGATGGGCATGTTTCAGATACAAGCTCAGCATCACCTTCTGAGGGGCTTTGAGAGACTCTCTGACTCCTGGATGAGTTCGAACAAAGTGTCAATGGGCAATAGCTGCTGTGGCTTCTCCATTCTGAGGTTTCACTGAATAATAAAAAGTTGTTCCTTGACCCACTCCGGTGTGGACACTCAGGGTGTCAGATGTTTCTCACTCTTAGCCTTCGAGGTGGGAAGTTGAGGAGATGTACTGAAGGAGGCAGGATGTTTATTTGTAAGGGCTTTGTGGTTGAGATACCTCTGCAGACTCTCGTTAATTTTTCAGTCCACACTCCCATTCGTTGTGCCTGTCTCAGGCTGGTACTGAAACTCCGTAACTTTCCGAGCTTAAGATTAAACCAACATGAAGCATGATGCCAACCACAACTGTTCCTGGGTGCACAGCCTCAAACTGGGCTTATGCCAGAACAATGTCCTGTTCCTCCTGGCACCACATCCAAAATCTCACAGGTCACTTCCAGCAGCTGCGTTCTCCATCTGTCACAGAGTGTGACTATGGAACCATCAACACTCTTGCTCGCTCTGCCCCAATGCCAACCTAATGCCAACCCAACACCAACACAATACTAACCCAAAAAAACCTACCCACCACCAATCCACTCAACAAAATCTACCCCAAACCCAACAACCCCATCTTCTCCATCCAAACCCAATACCCCATCTCCTCCACCCCACCCAACACCCCCACCTCCTCCACCCAAACCCAACAACCCATCTCTTCCACCCCATCCAACACCCCCGTCTCCACCACCCCACCCAACACCCCCATCTCCTCCACCCAACCCAACACCCCCATCTCCTCCACCCAACCCAACAACCCCATCTCCGCCACCTAACCCAACAACCCCATCTCCTCCACCCAAACCCAACACCCCCGTCTCCTCCACCCAAACCCAACAACTCCATCTCCTCCACCCAACCCAACACCCCCATCTCCTCCACCCCACCCAACACCCCCATCTCCTCCACCCAACCCAACAACCCATCTCCTCCACCCAACCCAACACCCCCGTCTCCTCCACCCCACCCAACACCCCCATCTCCTCCACCCAACCCAACAACCCATCTCCTCCACCCAACCCAACACCCCCGTCTCCTCCACCCAACCACCCATCTCCTCCACCCCACCCAACACCCCCGTCTCCTCTACCCCACCCAACACCTCCACTCCACCCAACGCCCTGTCTCCTCTACCCAACCCAGCAACCCCATCTCCTCCACCCCACCCAACACCCCCGTCTCCTCCACCCCACCCAACACCCCCATCTCCACCCAATACCCCATCTCCTCCACCCAACTCAACACCCCCATCTCCTCCACACAACCCAACAACCCCATCTCCTTCACCCAACCCAACACCCCCTGTCTCCCCCACCCCACCAAAGACCCTCATCTCCTCCACCCAACCCAACATCCTCATCTCCTCCAACCCCTGCTCTCCAACCCTCATCTCTTCCACCCTCAACTCAACACTCCCCACCCAATACCTCATCCTCTACTCCCCAACGCAATACCCCCATCTCCTACCCCACATCCTAACAACCCCAGCTCCTTACCCCCAAACCCGCCGGGCTCGCTGCAACCCCATCAAATTAATTCTAGGTGACCACAGTTACTGACACAGCCACCTTCTGTGGATTTTCTTTTCTCTTTGTTAACCGTGGTTTGTTTTTTATCTGTTACTTCAGTTGGTGTGCAAAGTATTTTTTTAAAACTCTGCTGCGTTGAGTTGAATAAGTCAGTTTGCAATGTCTTGGATATGACTCACGATAGCTCAGCTCCTGCTCATCCCCTATCATGGTGTATGAGTCACTGTCTTTGTTGTGTCCGCACTTATGCTGTTCAACTTAGCTCAGATTTGCACATTAATGTCCCTGAGCAGTGTGGATGTTGCTGCTCTGTTCTTCCAGTGACTCAGTGGGTAAATGCACAGCTCTATCCTTGGCCACCTCACCTGCAAGACCTCCCCTCCTATCGGCCTGACGTCTCTGTAATCCTCCAATTCTAGTCTCTTGAGCTCACTTCTTGGTAGGTATACTTTCAGGTCCTTCTCTTCATTATTGTTCATTCCTGGGGTTTGGGAATCACTGGCTGGCCAGTATTTATTGCCCGTTGCTAAACTACCCTTGAAAAGGTGGTGGTGAGCCGCCTTCTTGAATCACTATAATCCTTGGGGTGTAGGAACACCTATGTTGCTATAAAGGAGGGAATTCCATGATTTTGACCCAGTGACAGTGAAGGAGCGGTGATATATTTCCAAGCCAGGATGGTGAGTGGCTTGGAGGGGAACTTGCTAGTGGCCCTGTTCCCACGTATCTGCTGCCCTTGTCTTGTGGAGTGGCACAGTGACTCAGTGGCTAGCACTGCCGCCTCACAGTGCTCAGAGCCCAGGCTTGATTCCAACCTCAGTGACTGTGAGTTTGCACATTCTCCCTGTGTCTGTGTGGATCTCATCCAGATGCTCTAGTTTCATCCCAAATTCTAGAGATGTGCAGGTTAGATGGTTTGGCCAGGCTAAATTGCCCATAGTGTCTAGGGATGTCTGGGCTAGGTAGGTTAGCCATGGGAAGTGCAGTGATACAGGGATAGGGTGGGGCGATGGGTCTGGGCGGGATGCTCTTCAGAGGGATGTTGTGGACTCAATGGGCCAAATGGTCTGCTTCCACACTGTAGGGATTCTATGATGAATCTAGGTGGAAGTGGTTGTGGGATTGAAAGTTAGTGTCTGAGGAGCCTTGGTGAATTTCTGCAGTACATCTTGTAGATAGTGCACACTGCTGCTACTGAGTGTCGGCGGTGGAGGGAATGAAGGTTGAAGGTGGATATGCCACCAATCATGTGGAGGGGGGACATTATCCTGGATAGTGTTGAGTGTTGTCAAAGCTCTGGTCTTCCAGTCCTGACCTTAAACCCTGTGGACTCAATGCCCATTTCAGGTTGCAGGCCCTCAAGGAGTGACCTTGAGTCTCCAAGATGTAAGGCTCAATCTCCAGGGCACTGCTGAGGCTGGGCAAGCAGAAAATTCATGAGAAGGACAAAAAAAATTATGGATGGGGTTGCAAAGACTTGTGGACTGAGAGTCAGAAGTCAGAACACAAGGAGTCTGTTCAGCTTCTAATTTACGTGGGAAGATGGGACATTCCAATGATAGACATATCTAACAACCAGTTGGGGTCAGGGTGATTGGAGGCAAGAAGTCACGTGATGAAGCCTCCAGGAATATGACCAAACAGACTTGGCAGCTGTACTCCCTTTCTAAATGCACATCATTGTTTCGTTTTCTGCCACCAACCTTATTCCCTCTTCTTTCATTCGTTTCTCACTGTCCGAATTGATTGTGGATCAAAGATGAGCAAATGTAGTTGACCTACAGATTAATGAAGATCCATCTGATAGTGTTGCACAGACCCAGAGGGTTGAATAGCTCGTTCGTCAGCCTGTTTCCCACTCAAGTCTTGTCTCCCTGACAGAACTCCAGGTACAATGACTCACTGAGAAATGTGGTGACTCTTGGAGACAAATAGTCTGGCAAGATCCCACAGAAACCTGCTGCCGTGCCAGGCTAGATCACATGATCAAAGTGGGGTGTGGGGAATAGCTTTGTGACTCAGTGGCAGAGCAACTGCGATGCATTTCACCACCAAACTCTCCTTCTGCTTTGCTGAAATCAAAACACAGTAACACTGGATCAAAACCTTACCCCATTTCCAGGAGCACGGCTCCTCAGCTCCCTGAGTTTTCTTGCTTCCTTCTGCTGTCTGAAGGGTTTGGAAATCTGAACTTGTGTCACCTCTCGCAACCACTCTGGGTGGAATTTTCCACTTTTGTTGGGTGCCTCACTTGCTGAGAAAGCAGGGGAGCGCGGTGGTGTAGTTCTGTGGTTGAGGTGGGGGGTTGGTGGTCGGTGCGCAGGCTGTGAAGAGATTGGGACAAAGATATCAGGAGCCGGGGGAACAGGGTCACTCTGGAAAGCTCTGTCCCTCTGTGCAGCCAATACAGGGTGGTGCGGAGTGAGAGATCATCCCCAGAATCAAGCCCCCCCCCCACCTCTCTCAGTAACAAAAGCAGAAGTTGCTGGAAAAGCTCAGCAGGTCTGGCAGCATCTGTGAAGGGAAAAACAGAGTTAACGTTTTGACTCTCTCATCGTCCCACCTGATGGCCAGGTGTTTAAAAACTCATTCACTCATGAGATGTGAGTTTTTCTCTGTCTAAGCCAACCTTCATAATTGCATGGAGGGCAGTTCAGAGTCAGCCGGATTGCTGTGGGCCTGGAGTCACATGTAGGCCAGACCGGGCAAAGATGGCAGATTTCCTTCCCTTAAAGGACATTAGTGAATCACACAGGCTTCCCCAGACAATAGGTGATGGTTTTGTGATTATCAATCGACTCTTAATTCCAGATTTTTAAAAAAATTCAAATTCCACAACCTTAAGCAGCAGGATTCAAACCTGAGTCCCCAGAACATCACCTAAAGTCTCTAATTTAATAGCCCAGTGCTAGTCCCACTGGGCTATCACCTCCCATGATAAATGTGTGCGTGTCAAGGTGGCCATTCATTGACCACATAAGGGCCCCAGTGAGTCATGGGCCAGGAGCTGGCGTGGCAGGTGGATAAAGCTTGGGCCTTGCTGTCCAGAAAATAATTTTGGAGGGTGGAGATGGGAAGGCAGGAAGGTCCCATCCCACCCGAGTCAAGGCTGCAAGTGCCTCGAGGAGTGGAAGATTTCCCTCGCGTCCCAACACTTCATCGACTTCAGTGAGATTTCCCTTGTTCAGTGCAGTTTGTCTTTTGCCCATCAGGTGGAGCCATTGTCTCACTCCCTTGGCAGCAAATCCCAACACAATGCCAAAAGTAAAACACTGCAGATGTTGGAAATCTGAAATAAAAAGAGGAAAGTACTGGAGAAACTCAGCAAGTCTGGTGGTGTCTGTGGAGAGAGAACCTATTATTCACCTAAAATGTTAACACTGGACCGATGCTGCCAAACTTGCTGTGTTCCTCCAGCATTTTCTGTTCTTCCTATTCCTGTTCTCCCTCCTGCCAGCAACAAGTTGCATTTATGTAGTGCCGTTAGCACCCCAAGATGTCTCACCTAAATAGGAGAAGACCGTTCAGCCCCTCAAACCTTGTCTGTTCTGTGATCCTTGTTTATACCTGCTCTTGCCCCATAGTGAGTTAACAAAGTACTGAAACCCAGAGACTTCAGGCCAGGGAACTAAAAGTTTACTGAAGGGGTAGGAGTGCTGACTTCAAAAGGAGGAGTTCAACTTGTTGTTTTAATTGAGGTTATGAACAGGTTACGTTTGTTTTATTTCAATTTGTTGATCCACAGGTCAGGCTGGAATAATTTCTTGAGTTAAAACTCCGCTCTCTGTATTCCAGCAACCTGTGCTATATCCAACTCTGCCACCGTCCTTGTATTTACCGATCTACATTAGCTTCTGGCCTAGTTATGCTCAGATTTTCACAGCATTGTCTCTGTGTTCACATCTCTCCTCTTTATGCTGCTCCAGTCCCACGACCCTGCGGAATCCCTGCCCTTCTCCAACATTCACCTTTCCTTTATTCATCCATTCCATTTGCTCCACTGTCCACTGTCTGTGACCAGCTAAACTCTATATTCTAGAATTCTGCTCCTGAAATTCTCTCCCTCTGTCTCCTCTGTTTAAAGCCCACCTCTTCATCAGTTGAGTTGAACCCAGGCTGTGGGCTCTGCTGGTCCTTCCAAAGCCCAGACTGACTAATCTGTGCCAGTACAGATGTTAGGCTGAGACCCAATCCGCCACCCAGGTGGACACAAAAGACCAAGAGCATTATTACAAAGAAGAGGACAGATGCATGGCAGATGCAGTTTAATGTGGATAAATTTGTGGTTATCCACACATGCAGGTGCAGCAGGCAGTGAAGAAAGCTAATAGCATGCTGGCCTTCATAACAAGAGGAATTGAGTATAGGAGCAAAGAGGTCCTTCTGCAGCTGTACAGGGCCCTGGTGAGACCACACCTGGAGTATTGTGTGCAGTTTTGGTCTCCAAATTTGAGGAAGGACATTCTGGCTATTGAGGGAGTGCAGCATAGGTTCATGAGGTCAATTCCCGGAATGGCAGGACTATCATATGTTAAAAGATTGGAGCGACTGGGCTTGTGTACACTTGAGTTTAGAAGGATGAGAGGGGATCTGATTGAGGCGTATAAGATTAGTAAGGGATTGGACACTGTGGAGGCAGGAAGCATGTTTCCGCTGATGGGTGAGTCCAGAACCAGAGGACACAGTTTAAAAATAAGGGGTAGGCCATTTAGAACAGAGTTGAGGAAAAACTTCTTCACCCAGAGAGTGGTGGATATATGGAACGCTCTGCCCCAGAAGGCAGTGGAGGCCAAGTCTCTGGATACTTTCAAGAAAGAGATGGATAGAGCTCTTAAAGATAGTGGAATCAAGGGTTATGGGGATAAGGCAGGGACAGGATACTGATTGTGGATGATCAGCCATGATCATAATGAATGGTGGTGCTGGCTCGAAGGGCCGAATGGCCTACTCCAGCACCTGTTGTCTATTGTCTATTGTCATAAGAGCTGGGGATTTAGCCCCTTGTGTCCTGAGTAATATTTACCCCTCAAGCAATCCGATTTAAAAACAGACCAGCTGACCTTTTGCACTTTGCAGTTTTTGTGAGCTAGCTGTGAGCAAACTGGCTTCCACATTGCAACCGTGACCATGATTCAGGGCATGTTGTGGTCACAGAAGGTGCTAGATGAATGCAGGCATTGGCAGCTGGTGATTGTGGGAGCCAACTTAATCCTTTGAAAAACAGCCATCTTCAATCAGTGACAAAAGAAAAGCTGCTGTGTGAATTATTGTTTCTTTGTGAAATAAACTTCCCCCTGTCCGTAAAACTCCGACCCTTGTAAAGGGAAGGTCACCAGTGTCTGGCCAGGATCACGGGGCTGCTCTGTCCTTAGAGGGAGGTAACAGGCAGCTTAACCTGAGGGCCATCCATTACTTACTGTCCGTTCCTGACAAAGCCTTTTCTTGGTAAATGTCACCGTCGTTCCAAACACTCTGTCAAAGGGCAAGTTGACCATTTTATCATACAGGCTTGCCATGCAACACGATCAGATTAAATGTCGTCCAAATGCTCATCCTTATAAAAGCTATCAGCAAACTGCAGTCCAGCGAGAGGCCAAAGGACAAAAACAAAGGAGCACGTTGCTGTTTGGAGCGGAGGAGACAAAGGGAGGATTTAATAGAGTTACAGTATTGGAAACAGGTTTCCCTCGTGGCTGGGTCACAGGCTGAAGGGAATCAGTATATGAACCAGGCAGAGAACTTCAGAGATTGTTTAAAATATTACACCCTGAGGTACGTGGAATGTGCTATGTGAAAGAACAATGGAAACTGATGCAATAACTTTCAAAAGGGTATTGGATAACTTCTTTAAGGCAAAATTATTTGTGAGGAATGGCAATGCCCTCAAAGAGCCAGCATTGATTCAGTAGGCTGGATGGACTTGTCCTAAGCTTCATAGGTCTATAATTCTGTCCTGAGAAGGTTTATATTGTTCTGGCTAGCAGACGCAAAATAGCCTAATCATTAAATTGATTAACAATGAGATACTATTAAACCGGCCAGTGCTGCTTGTGCTGTGCTAGTAACAGAGGGCCGGCATAGTACTCAGGGACAGTCTGTGGGTCAGTTGTGTCTGTGTGCAAGACCACATCATTCAGTGCATGATGGGCCTGCAATCCCGAAGCTGAGGTGTTGAGGCCTGAGTGGTTGGATCCTCCTCTGGGCTGTGCTTTACTCAGCTCACTACCCTGGTTAGTAAATTAGACAGTGGGGCTGTTTCAGTGTCACAGGCAGGGCCATTCCTGCTGTCTACTGGAATGCACACTAACGATAAAAATAATCACCCGTTATCACATCCCAGCTTCTCCCTGTAGCTCTTCTCTTACTTATTGAAGGTGGTAGATTATTGGATGGTTAAGATGGCACCGACCATCACCAACTGCCAACAATGTGCATTTATTTAGCATCTTTCATGGCCACTGCTTTGCCCAAAGCATTCTGCAGCCAATAAAGTATGGTCACAGTTGCAATATAGTAGCCAATTTGCAAGATCCTACAAACATCAAGAGGCTGATCAAATCATATGTTTTTGAATCATGTTGGTTGAGGGACAAATGGTGTCGAGGACACAAGGTGGGTAACTCCGTAGCACTTCCTTGTAATAGTGCCCTGGGATCCTTTGTATTCACGTGCGATTTTGGACACGGCCTCAGTTTAACGCTGGAATAGGGACATCTGCACCAGTGCAGCAGTCCCAAAGTGCTGGCATGAGTTGGTCTGCCTTTTCACCTTTGACCTCAGTAGAATTCAAGCGCCTTTCAGATCCAACTCCCTCTTCAAGCCTTGATTGAACCTCCATGCGCCACACTCACATGCAGTGCATTCCAGGTTTTAACCACCCGCTGTGCGAAAGGGTTTTTCTTCATTTCCCCATTGTTTCCTTTGTCAATTACCTTCAATCCTCAATCCTTCCACCAATGGAAACAGCTTCTCTGTCTCCATCCTGTCCAGACCCCTCATGATTTTGAACACTCCAATCAATCGTCCACTTGACCTCTGAGGAAAACAGTCTGACCCCCCACATCACTGATGTTGCTGTTGCCTGGATGCAGGCTGATTAACCTTTTCTGGTCTCTCACCAATGTTTTCACATCCTTCCTAAATTACAGTGCCCACAGTCCTCCAGTTGAGGATGAATCAGTGTTTTTACATGAGTTTAATTAACTTTCTGCTTTTGTATCCTCGTCCCCTATTAATAAAGCCTAAGATAGTTTATATTTTGTTAACTGTACTCTCTGCCTGTCCTGCCACTTTCAATGATCTATACACCTGTACCCCCAGGCTCTTCTCTACCTTCATCTCTCAGTTTAAAATGTAAAACCCACGAAGGAGATGTGACAGGGAGGCGCTGGTGAAAGTAGAGAGCGATGCCTACAGAAGGTTCAGGTCCGGGAAACAACTCACAATGTCTTCTTTAATTCCTCTATTCGAATAACTTTGAGAGTTCTCATGGCTGAATGACCTTGTCCTGTTCCTCTTACGGCAAACTTTGTATTAAACGGCACCTTGATCAACCAGCTCGCTTGATAAACCGGCAAACAGGACGCATGTACCGCGATGTCCGAATATACGTGCTATGAATGAAGTATCTGTGTTTCAGTGATATCTATACCCGCTGCCTTATGTTCCTGTTACTTACTGCGTGTTTTTACATTTATGTTAATGAGTTGATATATTTTAACTGATTTTTTTGAGGGATGTTGATGTTGTTCAGCTTCGCTTGGTGAGGGTTGGTTCCTGTGGTTATGCATACCTCTTGGTTATCCGGAGTATTTGTCAACCGGCCCACTTCTTGTTGACGAGGTGCCGCTTAATAAAATGTTTACTGCCGTTAATTTCTCAGCTGTGGAAACGTCTGGCTCCAACGTGACACTTTTGTTTCCCGAGGTTTGTGAAATCCTGTATCATGTTGAGAATAATTGCTCACTCACTGACAGGCCAGGTTGTGTTGCAGAAGTCTGTGCTTAGTAATACAGTGTGATCCGTGACTAAAATTCCCTGCTGTATGACATGGAGAGCCTGGGTCATTCCATCCGGCACAGTGTATTGGCCAATAGGAGTTGGGACACCATGTTGAGGTTGTACAAGACATTGGTGAGGTCTCTTCTGGAGTATCGCGTCCAATTCTGGTCACCCGGCTATAGGAAGGATATTATTAAGCTGGAGAGGGTTCAGAAGGCTTTAATGGGATGTTGCCGGGAATGGAGAGTTTGTGTAATAAGGAGAGGCTGGTTTGGCCAGGACTTGTCTCACTGGAGCATAGGAGGTTGAGGGGTGACCTTTATAGAGGTCTGTAAAATCATAAGGGGTATAGATAAGGTGAATGGCAGCTGTCTTTTCTCTAGGGTGGGGGCAGTTCGAGGCCAGGGGGCATTTTTTTCAGGTGAGAGGAGAAAGATTTGGAAAAGACATGCAGGGCAGCTTTATTTGCAGAGAGTGTGGTGGATGTGTGGAATGAACTTCCAGAGGAAGTGGGTACAGTTATAACATTTAAAAGATATATGGATAAGTAGAAGATAAGTAGATTGAGATATAAACAATGGAAACAACTCCTTTGGTCGAACTCATCTGTGCCGACCAGAAATCCGAAATTAATCTTGTCCCATTTGTCAGCGTTTGGCCCATATCCCTGTAACCCTTTCCTATTCACGTACCCATCCAGATGCCTTTTAAATGTTGTAATTGTACCAGCCTCCACCACTTCCTCTGGCAGCTCGTTCCATACATGCATCACCCTCTGCGTGAAAAAGTTACCCCTTAGGGTCCCTTTTAAATCTTTCCCCTCTCACCTTAAACCTGTGCCCCTCTGGTTTTTGAACTCCCTACCATGGGAGCTATTCACCCTATCCATGCCCCTCATGATTTTACAAACATCTATAAGGTGGCCCCTCAACCTCCGACACTCCAGGGAAGACAGCCCCAGCCTGTTCAACTTCACCCTGTAGATCAAAGTCTCCAACCCTGGCAACATCCTGGTATATCTCTCCTGCACTGTTTCAATTACATGAATAAGAAATGTTTGGAGGGATATGGGCCAAGTACAATTTGGTGGAAAGTTTATTTTGGGATTATAGTTGGCATGGACTGGCTGGACAGAAGGGTCTGTTTCCCTGCTGTATGACTGTTTGACTGTATCTGCTCACAATCACCCCCGAGTGTAGAGCACAAAAAGTGAGCAGTGGGTAGTGTCCCTTAGTGTGAGTTAAGGGATCTGGATTCAAGTCATAGTCCAGGTCTGGACACCCAAAGAAGATGCATTCATAATACAGCTGAAACAGGTTGGGTTGCAACCAGCAAACCCTGCCAACATGGTTGGGGGTGAAGATGGGAGAGATTCCTGAACAGCCATGCAAAAAAAAATTGGAACCTGCATTATCTCAATCCACAACCACAAGAGGCATGGAAAGATTCTCGGAGTGAACTGTAAAATAATGAAGAAACAGGACATTCCGCAGCCAGTGAGGTAACACAGTGTGGAGCTGGATGAACACAGCAGGCCAGGCAGCATCAGAGCAGCAGGAAAGTTTGACGTTTCGGGGCGAGACCCTTCTTCAGAAAATTAAAGAAGAAGAAGGGTCTGAAGAAGGGCCTCGACCTGAAACGTCAAACTTTCCTGCTGCTGTGATGCTGCTTGTCCTGCTGTGTTCATCCAGCTTCACACTGTGTTATCTCAGATTCTCCAGCATCGGCAGTTCCTACTATCTCCATTTCCCAGCCAGTTCCTGTTTACGTTCCTCAAGTCCCTGATCAGCTTATCCTTGGGACATGGATGTTTGACCCTTCAAACCTGTTTAACTGATCAATAGGAGCTCAGCTGACCCTCCCACTTATCCTTGTGACTCCCTCAGTGCCCAGAAATGTATCAATCTTACTTGTAAAGATATCCTTTCACCTTGTTTTTCTCTTTGTGCTTACTCCTTGTTTTGTCTTTGTGTTTTCCTTGTGGTATATTCGCCTAACAGGAGGTCTAGAATATACAAAGTGTACAACAATACACAGAATACAAGTTTTTTATGTATGTAAAGCTGCACAAAGCTCTGGATAGACCGCATTAGGAGCTCTGTCAAATAGTTCTGTGCGTCACATCTTACAAAAGGTGAAATTGCTCCTGGAGGAAGTGTCGTGGACAGCCTTTGGACTGTTCCAAGGTATAGAAATTGAAGAGAAGTTGTACATACTAGGTATTCACTCCCTGGAATGCAGCTGGTTGAAGGGTGAATTATTTAAGTATTTGGTATTTTGACAGGCTTGATGGAGAGAAATTTTTGCTTTTGCTGGTGGGAGAGTTTGGCATGTAAGCTTAAAAATCAGGGCCAAGCAGTTCGAGAGAAAAGTTTGAAAACACTTCTTCACAATAGAAGGAAGGAAGTCCTTCTCACAAAAATAAATCAGTCAGCGATTTAAAGCAGAGAGATTAAATCTGCTGAATAAGAGCGCTGAGGGATATAGAGACGAGACAGCTGGATGGAGTCGACATGCAGCACAGCTAAGGGGCTCTGGTGGTGGCAGTAGTAGTATTCCTGCCTCTAGGCCAGGAGGCCTGGGTTCAAATCCTGACCTGAATTGAATTAGCTTTATTGTCACATGTACTCAAATGAGTACAGCGAAAAGTTTACAAGTTGCCACTTACCACCTTAGGTACAGGTTTATAGATCGTAGAATCCCTACAGTGTGGAAACAGGCCCTTCAGCCCAACAAGTCCGCACCAACCCTTAGAGCATCCCACCCAGACATAGCCCGGTAACCACTACAGGCTATTTAGCACGGCCGATCCACCCAGTCTGCACATCTTTGGACTGTGGGAGGAAACCGGAGCACCCAGAGGAAACCCACGCAGACACGGGGAGAATGTGCAAACTCCACACAGACAGTCGCCTAAGGGTGGAATCGAACTGAGATCTCTGGTGCTGTGAAGCTGCAGTGCTAACCACTGAGCCACCGTGCTATTTCTTCAATACAAGTTCTTTGGGAAAAGAATTAGAAAAATAAAGATATAAAAAGTCCAGCATTACAGATCAAAGAAATAAGTTACAAAAAGAGAGGAAAAAAAAAGTTCAGAACAATGGTCTTCTACTCCAGTCCGCACTGGCACCGAGCCTCCAGTCCCCACTGGGCCTTGACTCCAGTCTGCACTGGCACTAAGCCTCCAGTCCACACTGGCACCCAGCTTCCAGACAGCACTGGCACCAGGTCTCCAGTCCACACTGGCACAGAGCCTCCAGTCCACACTGGGCCTTGACTCCGGGCCATGCAGAGCTTCACCTCAAGGCTCTTGAGGCTGGGAAACTGCTCTGGAATCACCTCAAGGCTGGGAGGCAGCGCCAGGGTAGAATGTCGCCACATGCTGCCAAAAGACCACAACACTGGGCCAGGGGGACCACCACGCCATGTCAAAGGGCCATGACACCAGGCTGGGCCATGCCAGGCCGAGAATTGAACAGGGTTAATTAGGAAACATTTACAAACCGGCCATGATCTCATAGTGCAGTGACACAAGTTTTAGGGACTGAATGGCTTCACTCTCTCACTCTTTCTGTCTCACTCTCTCTCTCTCTGTCTCTCTCTTTGTCTCTCAAACACACACATTATTCCATCTTACTCATCACCAACAACTTGTGTCGATATAGTGCCTTTCAATTTTCCAAGGAGTCCCAAAACACTCCTCAAATATGTCAATGAAGATGATACTGAGTCAGATAAAGAGGACGTTCTTGATGCAGACCAAAAATTGCCTGGGTAGGCCTGCAGGAGGGTCTTAAAGGTGGATGGTAGTTGGACAAAGAAAGAGACAGGTAGAGATATCAAAATTTGGGAGCGGTTACCAGAATTTGGGCCTGGACAAACTCTGCTGCAGAAATAATGGGAACTGCAGATGCTGGAGAATCCGAGATAACAAAATGTGGAGCTGGATGAACACAGCAGGCCAAGCAGCATCTTAGGAGCACAAAAGCTGGCGTTTTGGGCCTAGACCCTTCAACAGAAAAGGGGGATGGGGAGAGGGTTCTGAAATAAATAGGGAGAGAGGGGGAGGCGTATAGAAGATGGATAGAGGAGAAGAAAGGTGGAGAGGAGACAGACCAGTTAAAGAGACAGGGATAGAGCCAGTAAAGGTGAGTGTAGGTGGGGAGGAGATAGGTCAGTCCAGGGTGGACGGACAGGTCGAGGGGGCGGGATGAGGTTAGTAGGTTGGAGATGAGGGTGCGATAGCATCTGTTTTTTTTAATCTCCTTTTGTCTCAGTGCAGGGGCTCATACTCACAATGAGGCCTGGGTACCTGTGAAAGCATTGAGTCCACAGGCAGCATGTTCCTTTGGGGTATGGAAGTGGGGAAGCAGAGCACAGTTTTGCAGTGTTGTGCCCTGCCTCAGCACTAGCTGTTCTTCAGTAATTAGTTCCCCCACCCATGTCACTACTCACCTGGGTACGTGCGTTGTACCATGTTGTAGAACTACGTCATGCAGTGAGCCTCCTCCTCAGAGGCAATGTATGGGAAATGTCTCAGGTTTTACACTGACTGTCTTGAGGCTCTCATAGCTCTCCCTGGTGGTTCGGAGAGGTCAGCTGACCGTCCATTCACAGAACATACGGATGAGGCAATCCTAATTCCCCCCCCCTCCCCTCCCCCCAACCCCCCACGTCAGAACAGCTGACAACACAACTCCCAAAAGATTAAGCCAAGAGAAACAAACAGTGGGTTTTATTTCTTTTGGCCCAAGTGAGCAGCTTCAGTGATGGGCTGTTATTTACCGCTCGGTGTTGCCAAGAACCGCAGTGACCTGTGACATCATTCGTTTGCGGTGACATCAACATATAATTGGTTCCCACCAGTTCCCTACCCCCTCACTCTCTCTCTCTCTCTCTCTCTCTCATCCCATTCCTAACCATCTCTCTGGAAAAGACCAGACTGTTGAAGGGGTCAAGAGATATCAGTGACCCTCAGGGATGTTAGTCACATGTGGATCCAAATACTGGGAAGACAGATGTGTGATGGGTGACTATGTAGGGTTGAGTCATGTCTGGGTTAGGGGGTTGGTATTTTCCCAGATGTCCATGGCTGGCAGTTGGCACCTGTACCCACCAGTGTGTGGGTGAGGGTTGTTTGAGGTAGTTTGCTGCCACCCGTCTTCCTTTGTCTAGGGACTATCTGGTGATGCATGATGGAGGATACACCACCATCGAATGGATCAGTCAGCAGGCAATCCACACAAAACTGAGGATAATTTAATAATTCGTCAATGACTGTGGACATCACCCCGTGAGATACTGAGGCAGGTAGCAGTGAGACCTCAATGCACTTCTCACTTGAGTGTGAAGAAAATGTTTGCATTTATGTAGCACACTTCACAACCTCAGAATGGAGTTAACAGGAAATACCAGCACTGTTGCAACAAATGAAACATGATGGACCGTCAGCGCACAGAAATCGTGGTAGTGACCAGATAACCTACTTCTGGTTGATTGGCCGGGACACCAGCAGGAGCTGCCTTGCCCTTCCTTGAGATGGTGACAGAGGATTTTTTAAAAAAAATATACATCCACCTGAGAGGACAGACAGGGTCTAGATTTGACATGTCATCCAAGGGAGGCACCCCCGACAGTGCGGCACTCCCTCAGCACTGCATACAAACATTTGCTGAGATTGTGTGCTCGAGCCTCCTCTGTGTAGGATTGGGATTCACCGACGCAAATTGATTCTGAGGCGATAACTTCAGTGCTTACCATCAGCCTCGGTACCACTGGGTTCCGGTGACATTTCACCCATACTCCTGATCCGAGAAATATCCAGTGAATCCTTATCCTCTCCCATGGTCCTTGTGTAGATCTTGGTTCTGAAGTGATTAACGGGACATTGTCTCCACCCATTCTGCTGATGTTACCACAGCCTGCGGGTGGACTTAGGGAGACCTAGTCTTGCTTTTAGAGGGAGCAGATGGAACTCCTTAAAGCCCTCATCGTTACATCTGACCAATTAGATTTGTACTTGGTGCTACCATGCAGCAAAGCTTCTTATGATCTAAGGACAGAGCCTCCCGTGCCGATCTTCTACAGTGGTGTATCCTCTCCCAGCAATCTCTAGAGAGACCCAGGACAAGGCATAGATAAAGGACCACAAACAGAAATTATAGATAAGGTGAATAGCCAAGGTCTTTTCCCCAGGATAGGGCAGGCCAAAACAAGAGGGCATAGGTTTAAGATGAGAGGGAAAAGATCTAAAAGGGAACTGAGGGCTAACTTGTTCTCACAGGGTGGTGCGTGTATGGAATGAGCTGCCAGAGAAAGTGGCGGAGGCTGGTACAATAGCAACATTTAAGAGGCATTTGGACAGGTATTTGAATAAGAAGGGTTTCGAGAGAAGTAGGCCAAATGCAGGAAAACGGGACTAATTCAGTTTAGGACGGCATGGATGTGTTGGGCTGAAGGGCCTGTTCCTGTGTTGTATGACACTGTGCTGGAGAAACTCAGCAAGTATTCATCCAAATACTTTTTAAAGTTTCTCACCTCAACCTCCCTCCCAGGCAGAGTATTCCAGACCTAGCTGGCCTCACTAAGTGAAAATATTTTTCCTTAAATCCCCTGTAAATCTCCTGGCTTTTACTTTAAAAGTGAAAGCCTCCCCACCCCTGCTTCTTGAGCCTTCCATTAAGGGGGGGCAGCTGCCTCCTTTTCATCCTGTCTCTGCCCCTTATAATCCTATTCACCTCAATCACGTCTCTCTCAATCTTCTCTGCTCCAAAGATAACAATCCATAGGTTAAATGTGGAAAAGTCATACCGGGTTCCCACTCCTCCTGAGATCTCCTCCAGATTGTCAGTGAATCCTGAGCCAGAAATGGGATCATCAATTCTCCCTGTTAACAATGAGATACAAATGGGTGTGAAATGTAGCATGGTCTGTAATCGGAGCTGTCTGAAATCCATGGGAATTTCACCACGTGAGCTGGTTAATTAATATCATCTGGTTAAGAGAGAGGAACTCTCTGAAAGATGTTCCAGCAACATTACCTCCTCTCAGTAACACTATCCCCCACCCCATGAATACAGCCCCACCACCCCCATCCCTCTAGGCATGTCACCTCTGTGAGATTCGATACCTCCTCAGGGTCTTGGGGACCTGCATATTGAACCAGCTGTTTGCACCAAAGAACTATGGGCAGGGTGACCAGTTGAGCTGGGAGGTCAAAGGTTGGAACTGCATTTGATTAGAGAATGGGGTCTGAAGAAGGGTCCATATCTGATATGTCAGCTTTCCTGCTCCCCTGATGCTGCTTGGCCTGCTGTGTTCTTCCAGCTCTACCCCTTGTCATCTTTGATTAGAGGATTCCTGGAGCACTGCAATCGCCTGGTATCCCAAATGAGTGACGCCAGCCCCTGATAGGTTGAGGGGTAACTCAGCGTATTCATACAGACTTAGCTTGTAATAAGGGCGGCACGGTGGCTCAGTGGTTAGCAGTGCTATCTCACAGGACCAGGGACACAGGTTCCATTCCACCCTCAGGCAACTGTCTGTGTGGAGTTTGCACATTCTCCCTGTGTCTACGTGGGTTTCCTCCGGGTCCTCCGGTTTCCTCCCACAGTCCAGAGATGTGCGGGCTAGGTGGATTGGCCATGCTAAATTGCCCATAGTGTTCAGGGGTGTGTAGGTTAAGTGGATTACAGTGGGGTGGGTCTGGGTGGGATCCTCTGAGGTTCACTGTGGACTTTTTGGGCCAAAGGGCCCGTTTGTATACTGTAGGGATTCTTCCTCGCCTTTGTAAAGGACAGCACTCTGGAGATTAAGCCCTGTTATTCTCAGAGCCATCACAAAAGTTAGTGATTTTTAAAAAGTACACAAAGATGGGGAGGCAATGGCCTGTTGGTATTATCACTGTTAATCCAGAGACGCTGGTAATCATCTGGGCACCTGGTTTCAGATCCCATCATGGTGGAATTTAAATTTCATAAGGTTCTGGAATTAAGGGTCTTATGATGACTGTGATTGTTGGGGAGAAAAAACCCATCTGGTTCACTGATGCCCTTTAGGGAAGGAAGCTGATATCGTTACCTGGTTTGGCGTACAAGTGACTCCAGATTCACAGCAATGTGCTTGCCTCTTCACTGCTATCTGGGCAGTAAATGATGCCCTCATCCCACAAAGGAATTTTTAAAGAGATCCCCAATTTACCTGTCTTCCAGTCCAAAGTTGATGAAAAGCACAGATCAGATTTTTGAACATAAGAGAAATTGCTACTTATTACCAAGTAATTAGACTCTGTCTACAGGTAAATATTTATGAACCATCAGCATATAACACAATCAATTAAAATTTTAAACCCTTATGAACTCCCTCTTACACAGAGAGACAAGAAGAAAAAACATGGGTATTATGGACTGAGGGAAAGACTTGAGAGGCATTTCAGTGGTTCTGGAGGTGATTCCTGTGCTGGTTGGAACACTGCTTCTTGGCTCCCATGAAAACAAATTGCTGGAGAAACTCAGCAGGGCTAGTAGCATTGTGGAGAGAAAACCAGCATGAAGTTATGGCATGCTGGCTCAGTGGTTAGCCCTGCTGCCTCACAGCACCAGGGACCCGGGTTCAATTCCACCCTCGGGCAACTGCCTGAGTAGAGTTTGCACATTCTCTCTGTGTCTGCCTGGGCCTCCTCCCACAATCCATGCTAAATTCTCCATGGTGTGCAGGGATTTTCAGGCTAGGTGGACTAGCCTTGGGAAATGCAGGATTACAGGGATAGGATAGGGGATGGGATTGGGTAGTATGGTGTGGACTTGATGGGTTAGGGAATACGCTGCTTCCACGTGCTGGGTATTGAGTTAAACAAAAACATTTCAAGCCAAGTGACTGTTCTTCAGAGGGGACCTCTTTTTTGCTCATTCCTTCTCTGGAGGCTTCCACTGGTTTGCAAAAGGCACAGGGTGGATGGTTCACGAACGAATGGTCTCTGTCTTATCAACTAAAAGTTGCAGCTTACAGCAGCAACTGCTGAAGGAGCAATCACCTGGTTTTCTTCAGGCTTAAAGTGGCATTTCCTGTAGAGAACAGAGAGTGAGAGCTCCTGAACTGGTGGAGAGCTGATGTCTCCTCTTGTTCTCAGCTAGTTGAACAAGATACAATCACATAATTGCTAGAAGGCAGAAGTCCTTTTCATTGCTAACTCTTTCTGTGCTGTATGACTTTAACTCGACCAGCCCCAGGCCAATTGACTACCTTTACAAACCAAAACTCAATCTGTACAGAAACTCTTGGCTCCAGTCCATGTGCAACCCTACACTTTAACCCCTGCTCAAACAAACAGCTGTGTAAACACTGCTCACAATAACTGCCAGGCTACTTGCTTCCAAAATGTGCAGCAACCCTCCTAGCACCCTTGGTTTCATTTTTACAACAGTTCTTCCCTCACTTCGGTCCGCAATTAGAAATATAAAATAATAAAAGAAGTGCAGCCTTTACAAAATGTTGATCTTGTTCAGTCAGACAGTTGACTGTTTTATTGGCAGTGTAGGGGCGTGAGCAGAAGGAAAGGAGGTGTAGGTAGCCACTGCTGAGCTCTCAATGCTCCTCAGTTTGATTTACTCTGTTTTATTATGATGTTACTTATGAAGAGTTAGGAACTCTATTATTATGTGCACGTATATATAAAATTTCAAGGTGCATACACCACGGCAATACAGTTTATGTACCCAACCAGAACAAAGTTGTGATAAATCTGAGAGCTGGGGACCACAAAATCTAACCCATTTTAACTGAAGGTGTCCCATGGGAGGTGCAGAGGGTATGAAGCTGATTGTTTTCCTCAAGTTGTCCCAGTGAACTGTCAGCCACAATGCAAACCTCACCATGCTGCACATATGTTTCGAGACAATGCAAAGAGGACAGACCCCGACTGGGAATCAGTGCAGCACTAATGGTGTGTCTGCAGGGAGTACTATTCCAGCTCAGCTCTGGAAAGCAGCAGTTTTTACATGCTCAATGTTTTCCAGCCTGACAGTGTAGAATAGAGGGAATCCTGCAACATAGGAAGGTGTTGTCTTTCCAGATGAGACAATAAATAGAGGCCTTGGTTCGGCCCATCAAGTCTGTACAGCACCCCCCCCCCCCCCCCCGCCCCAATTGATGAGTAACCCACCCAGTCCCCATAACCCCACATTTTTCATGGCTAACCCACCCAGAGGCTAGTTGCCACACTGTGGGCAATTTTTACGCAAACTAACAAGGCATATCTAGGCCCGAAACATCAGCCTTCCTGCTCCTCAGATGCTGTTTAGCCTGCTGTGTTCATCCTGCCCTACACCTTGTAATCTCGGCATGTTATTGTACTGTGGGAGGAAACCAGAGCACCCAGAGGAAACCCACATAGACACAGGGAGAACATGCAAACTCAACACAGACAGTCACCCGAGGTTAGAATTGAACCTGGGTCCCTGGTGCTGTGAGGCTGCAGTGCTAACCGCTGAGCCACCGTGCCTTCTTTGGTTGACTGCCTGGCCGCTTGGAAATGATCACATGACACTATATGAACATGGAAGTTCTCTCACTCTGACATCACAGATACAGACTCAAGTACCTTACTGTGGAAAGTTGTAAAAGCCCATCACATAAGGTGCAAAATCAAATCGCTTTCCATGTGTCACAATTATCAAGATGATTAATATTTACAATATTTGTTACTATAGGTTGTGAGTATTTCACTGGGTTTCCAGACCCAGGGTGTGCTTTGTCAGAAAGACCTGCCTCTGTAGAAGCTGCTGTAAGCTTCAATGTGACCCTCAGCACATAGCCCTGAACCTTGGAATGTCAGAGGCTGCAACATTATGGTCATGGGCAGCTCTCTGCATTGAAAGTCCACCACAGTTTCAAGTGGGCCAATGAGTATCTTCCACTGGGGCGGTCCCACTTGGTGCCTGTACCATGGGCCCATTGGCTGCTGTGTTGGCCAACATTACAAGTGTGACCACATTTCAGAAGTAACCTGCTATTCGCCAATGACGTGCTGAGGATGTCAGATATACAGTGGGAAGGCAAGTTCTTTGTTCTGCAACCACCCCCGCCCCCCACCCCCCTCACCTCCCCTCCCGCATTTTGTCAACGTTTGCAGGTTGCGTGAGTATGGACCTGTCAACCTTGGGAACAATCCCGGGATGCAGAGTTCTTAGTTTCAGCATCAGAGTCACAGAAAACATGGGGATTGTTATTACAAACAAGATGGCCTAACCAGACATTGTAACAAAAACCTTTTATCTATCAGCATTCCTGAACATCCCAAATTGTTTTATATATTATAAAGAACTGTGGAGAGAATAAAGAGGGTCACTGGACAATGAATGTTAACTGATGTCTCGCCACTGATGCTGCCAGACCTGCTGATCTTCTCCAGTCCTTCCTGTTTTTGTTCCAAATGGCTTTATAACCATTTGACAATTCTGCTGTAATGTCAGGGACTTGGCTGCTGGCAGTTGAAAACATTGAAACGGTGAGGCTGAAACGGACTGAGACTGACAGCAGACACATTACAACAGGAAAAATAGTAAAGTGATGACCACTAACTGTTGGAAATGAACATTCTGTTGTATTTTAGCTCCATTTGGAGTACACAACATTAAACATTAAGATGTAGAAGTAGAAGTAGGTTATTCAGCCCATTGAGCCTGTTCTGTCATTTATTGATAATAACTGATGTGATAATCCTCAACTCCTCTTTCCTGCATTTTCCCCCATAGCCCTTCATTGCTTTACTGATTGAAAGCTTTGAATATAGTTAAAGATCAAAGCTCTGCACCAGTCTATGATAAAGAATTCACAGATTCACTGGATGAGTACATGAATAGTAAAGGGATATGAGCCAAATGCTGGCAAATGGGACTGGATCAGTTTAGGGTATCTGGTTGGCATGGACAAGTTGAACTGAAGGGTCTGTTTCCATGCGGTGTAACTCTATAACTCTTTGAGGTGGTGAGGTGGCACAGTGGCTAGCACTGCTACCTCACAGCATCAGGAACCTGGGTTCAATTCCACCCTCAGCTGACTGTCTGTGTGGAGTTTGCTCATTCTCTCTGTGCCTGTGTGGGGTTTCCTGTGGGTGCTCCGGTTTCCTTCCACAGATGTACAGACTAGGGTGGATTGGCCATGCTGAATTGTCCGTAGCATCCAGGAATGTTATGTTAGCCACAGGAAATACAGGGGTAGGGTGGGCCTAGGTGGGCTGGTGTTTGGAGGGTAAATATAAATGCAGACGCGATGGGCCAACTGGCCTGACTCAGTGATTACCCTCCATGAGAAGAAATACCTCCTCACCTCTATCCTTCCTCTGGATGACCCCCTTACTCTGAGATTATGTCGTCTGGTTGTTGACTGTCCCATAAAGGGGAACAACATTTCCGCATCCACTCTGTTGCCTCCTGAGAAGATTGTGCATTTTAAGTAGGTAATTTGCCAGCTTTATTAGCTGCAGGGTGGGAGAAGTGGTTACAATCTACAGTTGAATTTGATGTTGAACCCCGAACCACTTTGCCGTTGACAGGCTAAACAGGATTGAAACAGCTGACCTATCTCAGAATCAAATTCAGGGTTTATACCATAGGAATGCTTTGAGATTTAAGCTGTTATGAAATGGGTACTGACTCTGTCCCATCCAGGCAGCAGTGAATCCGGTTCAGATATTCCTGAAAGCCCTTCAGTCTTGGCCAGTTGAGGTAGAGCTTCATAAACACTGAGAGGCATGAGAAGAAACTGGCTTTTCACATCTGGGAGCCAGGTTCCAGTGTTGCTGAATGCAGTGAATGTTTGATTTGGGGAAAATGCTGATAGCAGTGAATAGGCAGATGCACAGCTCGGAAATGCCTGTCATTGAAGTTAGTATGCACCCCACTCCCAGCAACTGAGGCATGAACTCAAATACATATACAAAAGAGTCACAATTATTACAGTGCAGAAGTAGGCCATTTGGCCCGTTGAGCCCTGTACTGGCCCTGTTAGCTAACGGCAATCTCCTGCCTTTTCCCCCAGCCCTTTACACCATTACCAATGCCCTCCATGAGGCAAGCCTGGGAGCTCATCTGGATGTGAGGATTTTGGCACAGAAACACAGAGAAGCCGCTCGTCAGAGTTCACTGTGCGCTTAACTGTTCACAGTCCAGTTTATAACAGATGGGGCACTGCCCCCTGTCTGCACAAGGGGTTTGAGGACCATGCTGAGGCCTGTGAGCAAGCGCAGTGTGCCCACATCTACTTCTACATCCCAGTGTTACAGTTCAGCTGAGGATTCGTTATCCACGACACAGTAGAAGCTTAGGGCCATGTTTGAGGTTTGCTGCTGCTAACAACTCTTGCCTGGAGATGTTCCTGAGCATGAGCTCCCTGCATCCAAACAGCCCCATCCACGTGATCAGCCAACAACCTTCCTGGCTCAACTCCAGCTTCTTTAGAACCAGTAAGCAGGAGAAAATAGGTGGGTACAGCAGATGCAGTTTTGCCCAGCCCAACAAGTTCCAGTCATTAAGTGCACAGGGTTTGATACAATGGTTAATTGCTGTGTACAGGGCTGTTGTTGGGCACTGGTAGGTATTATCTCTACTCCCCGAATCCTGAGCTGGAAGCGTTGACTGAGCAGTTACTGGGAAAATGTAAACTTTCTGCTGCATCAGGCTGAATTTGAGCTCAGGCCGAGGAATGTTTAAGGAAACAGTCAGGAGATAAGGACGAGCTGTTTCCTGCTCCTTATCCCCAGCTTTCGGCCATCGAGTCTCCAACTTTTCCTCTCTCCTCCCCCTCTACCCCCACCAAGTTAGTGGTGGCACACCCCTTTCTGACTGCTCTGAAAGTGAAAAGCAGATCTTGCATTTCCATAGCACCCTTCACATCTTTGTGCTGTCTCAAACTGAAGTCAGTGGTCGCACGGTACCGGGTTGTGGTCCAACAGGTTTATTTGAAATCATAAGCTTTATCATCTGACGAAGGAGCAGCGCTCCGAAAGCTTGTGTTTTCAAATAAACCTGTTGGATTATAACCTGGCGTTGTGCGACTTCTGACTATGTCCACTCCTGTTCAACACCGGTACCTCCACACTTCAAAATGAAGTACTTCCGGGAGGATGGTCATAGTTGTGGTGGATCATGTGCAGCAAGCAGCATGCGCACAGTAAGATCCCACAGATGTCGACTGACAGATGAACATTGGTCTGGGAAGTACGGATAGTTATCATTCTGTGATATTCTCTGCTAACTGTAATGCCACTGCAAATTTAACCCTCAATATGCCTGGTCAATGTCATTATACCCACAGCCTTCAGGAGACAAATGGGACCAGTTTAGTTTGGGAAACTTAAATAGAAGATGCTGGAAAAGCTCAGGCAGCATCTGTGAAGAGAACAGTTAACATTTCAGGTCCAGTGATCCTTCCTTTAGTTTGGGAAGCTTGGTCGGCATGGAAGAGTTGGACCAAAGGGTCTGTTTCCATGTTGTATGACGCTATGACTTGGCTGTGTGTTCACTTTCAGAAGGTTTGGAAAATCCGATGTAAACATGATTTCCGATTGGCAGCAGGTTGGGATCTGTGATTTACTGTCTGTGCAGAAATGGGTGTCCCTCCACAGGAGACAGTAAGTCTGCAGCCTGGTCAATGAGCTGCATTCCCTCTGTCACTCTGCCACAAATTCCTTTGTTGCTGATGTGTGGAGGATTTTTTTGTTGTTGTTGTGACATTGTCTGGCTCTTCCACAGGGAAATGGAAATAGCCCTCGGCTTTAGTGTTTGGAATGTCTGGATGGCCCTTTGAGCTAGTTGTCCCACATGTAAATATCTCCCCTTACCCCCCCAACCACCCCCATAGTGCCGTCCTTCCTCAGGAAGCCCCGCGACCTGCACTCACTAACAACTCTACATCCCGTGGTTTCCATCATTTCACTGTAAGTATCCAAGTTTGAATGTTTTCCAGAAGGAGTTAGGCATAATTCCAACTGCTAAAGGGATCAATGGTTATGTGGAGAGCAGGATTCTCACATTCTGATCACTTAATCTGCTCTATCAACACCCTTTCTCCCCTCGCACTCTAACCCCTCACTATTGCCTAAATGCTGCGCCCTCCACACTTCACGTCAGCTCTGGTGAAGAATCATCTAAACTCGAAACACTAGTTCGCTGTCTCTCCGACCTGCTGAGATTTCAGCATTTTTTTGTTTTCAGGACTGAATTGGATGGTCAGCATCATATTGCATGGGGAAGTCAAGGGGCTGAATGGCCTGCTCCTGCTTCTATTTTCAATGTTTCTGTTCGTGTGTTTGCATCGGATCCCTTGAGGAGGCCTGCTATCAACTTGAGAGATCCAGTGAATGTCGAAACAATGACATAGAATCCCCGCAGTTTATTCAGCCCATCAGGTCCACACCGACCCTCCAAAGAGCATCCCACTCAGTTCCACTCTCTCTACCCTACCCCTGTAACCTTGCATGTCCCATAGCTAACCCACCTAGCCTGCACATCCCTGGACACTATGGGACATTAGCAGGGCTAATGCACCTAATCTGCACATCTTTGGACTGTGGGAGGAAATATATTGTGAAGCAGAAGGTGCTGAGTGTTGTCCTTCCTTGGAATCTATTTTATTTGCTGTGCTGTTTTGTCCTTGCCTATTCAGATGATTTTAAGGGTGTTGGTTCATACGCTGACACATTATTCAACAGGGGTTCAAAGCTGAACTCATTGTTTTCCGCAATTCCCGCCCCCTTTCCACAAGTGTCTACAAGGCACAGTGAGGGACTGGGTAACAAGTCATTGAGTGTATTTAAGACAGAGAGAGATAGGCTCTTGAGTAATAAAGGGAATCAAAGGTTATGTGGAGAAGGCAGGAGAATGGGGTTAAGAAACATATCAGCCATGATCGAATGGTGGAGCAGACTCGATGGGCAGAATGGCCTAATTCTGCCTCTGTGTCTTATGGTTTTTGTCCCTCACTCTGTGTTGCCAGCTCCATCTTCAAGTCCCACACTAGTGTCTGTGTGACTTCATGATGCAGCCAATTAGGCTGAATGAGAGCCTGTAAAACCTCCTCAGTAAAATTTAGAAAGTCTCCAGGTCAGCTATCCCGCAGATAGCAATAGCAAATCATGTGTGCATAAGCACCTAATGGAAGTACATAGCTCAGCCTTTAGAAACAAGGGTAGGAGAAAAGATACTTAACAACTACATTTCGTTTTACAACACTGGTGTCTCTGGCCCAGTGGTTAGCACTGCAGCCACACAGCACCAGGAACCCAGCTTCAATTTCTGCTTCAGGCAACTGACTGTGTGGAGTTTGCACATTCTCACTGTGTCTGTGCGGGTTTCCTCCGGGTGCTTCGGTTTCCTCCCACAGTCCAAAGATGTGCAGGTTAGGTGGATTGGCCATGCTAAATTACCCATAGTATTCAGGGATGTGCAGGTTAGGTGGGTTGGCCATGGGAAATGCAGGGGTTACATGGATAGGGTGGGGTGTGGGCCTGAGTAGGATGCTCTTTGAAGGGTTGGTATAGACATGATGGGCTAAATGGCCTGTTTCTGCACTGTGGGGATTCTATTACCCCTAGTTCCTGCATTATCGTCTTCTGATTCCTGAACTCTTGCTCTGCAACCCGCCGCACCCAATGGGAAAACTGTGTGCAGGAGACACCCTATGGAAACCGGAGTCCAGCATCGGCCAGGACTTCAGGAGGACAGGGTGGAGAAATGGCCTGGAAAGGGTGTTTGAGGAATTGAGTGTCCTCTTGCTCTGGCTGTGTTTCTGTGTACATGTTAACGCAGCGCACTGAGGTATTGCACATCTCCGGGAAAACCAGATCACCACCATCAAAGAGAAAGAAATAGGGAGCACAGCGATGAGGTTCAATAAAGGTGATGTAGGTGGTGCGTAATTACCAACACGAAATGATGGATGGAATGGACTGCTGTTTGCAAGCCTGCGATAAACTAATGACCCAAAATTGGATAGGATTCTCAATCCTTTGGAGTCTGTCCTTCCAGTGTTGGCACTTGGTTGGATCCTTCCTCTCCCGATAGACGTGCAACAGAACCTCAGTTCGACACCAGTCCAGGAGCTTGGATCTGCTGGTGGGATCTTAGCGGGAAAAGACGTGTCTGCCTGGCAAGTGGAAAGCACCGCTTGTGAGCCTCCAGCCTGCTCGCTAAGTTCCATTAGCTGTGTCACTCTGCTGTGGTTCCTCTGTTGCTGGTGTGCAGTGAGCTGGCTTCTTCTATTTGTTGCGTCATGCCAGTGTTCGGAGTTTGCTTTGGCATCAATGTTGCTTTGACCTGGGAACAGTGTTTACCTCTGCACAAGTAAACACGACAAGGTACAGTTCCATGGTGCACACAATCAAACTGTTATCCCAGGCAGGCGAGCTAAGGCTCCAGAGCAATCCCATTTCCCACTAAATTCATTCTTTTTACTGTAAGGATTCCCAGGAAAGAGACCTCGGGATGCAGGTTCATAGTTCTTTGAAGGTTGAGTCTCAGGTAGACAGGGCGGTGAGGAAGATGTTTGGTATTCCTGCCTTTATTGGTCAGTGCATTGAGTATAGGAGTTGGGAGGCCATGTTATAGCTGTACAGGACATTGTTGAGGCCACTTTTGGAATACTGCTTTCAATTCTGGCCTCCCTGCGTTAGGAGATATGTTCTTAATCTTGAAAGGGTTTAGAAAAGATTTAAAAGGATGTTAGATAGCTAAGTGTGGGGCTGGGTGAACACAGCAGGCCAAGCAGCATCTTAGGAGCGCAAAAGCTGACATTTCGGGCCTAGACCCTTCATCAGAAAAGCCTTTTCTGAAGAAGGGTCTAGGCCCGAAACATCAGTTTTAGCCCCTCACTTTGTTATCTCAGATTCTCCAGCATCTGCAGTTCCCATTATCTCTGATCACAATTTTAACCTCACTGCAAAGCCTCTTCCAGGATGCCTAACCTGAAGAAGTTACCCTCCTCCCTCCGGACCAACCTCAGGGGATCTCCCTTTTCTGATGAAGGGTCTAGACCCGAAACATCAGCTTTTCTGCTCTTAAGATGTTGCTTGGCCTGCTGTGTTCATCCAGCTCCACACTTTGTTATCTCGGATTCTCCAGCATCTGCAGTTCCCATTATCTCTGATTTAAAAGGATGTTGTTGGGTTTGGAGGGTTTGAGCTATAGGGAGAGGCCGAATAGGCCTGGAGTATCAGAAGCTGAGGGGCGACTTTATAGATGTTTATAAAGTCATGAGGGGCATGGATAGGATGAGTAGCCAAAGTCTTTTTCCCAGGGTAGGGAAGTCCAAAACTAGAGAGCCATTAGTTTAAGGTGAGAGAGGTAAGATTTAAAAGGGACCTAAGGAGCAACTTTTTAAAGATTTAAGAGGGACTTAGTGGGCAGCTTTTTCAGGCAGTGGATGGTGTATGTATGGCATGAGCTGCCAGAGGAAGTGGTGGAGGCTGGTATAAATACAACATTTAAAAGGCATTTGTGTAGGAACATGAATATGGAGGGTTTAGAGGGATATGGGCCAAATCCTGGCAAATGGAACTAGATTAGTTAGGATACCTGGTCAGCAGGGACGAGTTGGACCGAAGGGTCTGTTTCTGTGCTGTACATCTCTACGACTCTATGAGTAAAAACCTTGCTTGCCACGAATAGCTGAGGGATATGCTGTTTTGATGTGAGTTGCCATTTGTCTTCACAATGGCATTGAGATTATAGACTCATTGGGTCATCCAGCACAGAAACAGACCCTTTTGTCCAACCAGTCCACGCTAACCATAATCCCAAACTAAGCTAGTCCCACCGGTCTGCACAATCCCTCCAAACATTTCTTATTCATATTTAAATTCATGTATGACAGAACTGAGTGATAGAGATAGCAGGAATGACAGATGCTGGAGAATCTGAGATTAGATTAGATTCCCTACAGTGTGGAAACAGGCCCTTCGGCCCAACAAGCCCACACCGCCCCTTGGAGCATCCCACCCAGACCCATCCCGCTATAACCCACACACCCCTGAACACTCCGGGCAATTTAGCACGGCCGATCCACCTAGCCTACACATCTTTAGACTGTGGGAGGAAACCAGAGCACCCGGAGGAACTCCACGCAGATACGGGGAGAATGTGCAAACTCCACACAGACAGTTACCCGAGGCGGGAATCGAACCCGGGTCCCTGGCGCTGTGAGGCTGCAGTGCTAACCACTGAGACACCGTGCCGCCCTAGAAGGCAGTGTGGAGCTAGATGAACGCAGCAGGCCAAGCAGCATCACAGGAGCAGGAAAGCTGACATTTCGGGAAGGGTCTAGGCCCGAAACGTCAAGCTTTCCTGCTCCAGTGATGCTGCTTGGCCTGCTGAGTTCATTCAGCTCTACACTATGATTAGAGCATTCGGCATTTTGTGATGGCCGCACCCTGTTGTCCTGGCAAACATCGCTCGTGTTGCTGTGTTGTAACAAGAATGCGAAATGCCTAGTTTTACATGTAACTCAAACAATATATTTAATCATCTTTACCCCAAGGTGCATATTGCTAGAGAAGCCTTATTTGGTGGTGAGTTATATCCTACATTGAAATAGTTAAGTTGGCGGTCAGAAATCTTTATGTGTCCACAGTGTACACCTAGTAACAAGGAGATATGCCAGTATGTTGACGGTATTACTACAGTAGGGTAGTGACGGATGCCATTGGTATGAATGGCATGTTATTATGAAGTCTTCTCTGAACTGTTACGGTGAAAAGCTGTTTATCTAGTATCAAGGGAAATAAGCTCATTTCTGACACGCGGTGGTTTCTGGCATTCATACCTGAGGCTCGAACTATGCCGAGGGAAGTGAGTCATCACAGATCGAGTGCAGGGCTCTGGAAAATAAATAACGATTCTGCAGTTCCGCAGAAAAATGAAATGCCTCCATCAGCACTGTATCCTGTGGAAACGTGGTGTGAATGGGGCTGGGTGGCTCTCATGTGGCTGCTGCCTGGGTAAACAACTGGGATAGACAGTGCAGGAATGTGCCAGGCTTGACCCAGGCCTGTGTTTGATGTTGTCGATGATGCCGAAGAGCAGAAAGTGGGTTTTTTTTCCCGAGTGGCTGTGTCATCTTGTTCCCCTGCAGCTGAGATTGGGTTTTTCTCCTCCGTCGCATTCCAGAGTCAGGAGATTGGAGCAGGGATCGAACATTCGGCCCATCGATTTTCCAATGTTGAATGCGATTGTGGCCGACTTTCGGCTTCAACGCCACTTTCTCACCTGCTCCTCCTGTCCAATTATTCCTTGAGTGAAGAAGAATCGGTCTCTCCCAGCCTTAAATGGGTTGAAAGATGGAGTGTCTGCAATCTTCTGGTGTGGAGAATTCCAAAGATTCTCAATCCTCTAACATGAAGCTTTTCCTTAATTCTTTCACAGGATATGGACATTGTTGGCAAGACCAACATATTTTGTCCATCTCTAATTGTCGATGACTGAATGGCTCATTAGGTCATTGCAGAAGGCAGTGAAGAGTCACCCACTTTGGAACGTAGAAATTAGAGACAGGAGCAGGCCATTCAGCCCTTTGAACCTGTTCCACCTTTCAATCAGATCATGACCAGTCTAATTCTGCTGTCAATTCTACTATCTGTCCATGTTCCCCCCCAACCCATAACTCCATTGTCTGTCAAAAATCTTTCTGACCCAGATGTGAATTAAGTGGGGCAGCACGGTGGCTCAGTGGTTAGCCCTGTTGCTTCACAGCGCCAGGGACCCAGGTTCGATTCCAGCCTCAGGCAGTATGCTCCCACCGTTCAAAGATATGAAGGTTAGGTAGATTGGCTGTGCTAATGTAGATTAGGTGGGTTGTAGGGAGAATGGGTCTGGGTGGGATGCTCTGAGGGTCAGTGTGGACTTGTTGGACCGAAGGGCCTGTTTCCACACTGTTATGATTCTAAATGCAGTGACTGCACTGTTTTCTAGGGAAGAGAATTCTACAGAGCATCTTAGAAAGAGAAAACAATTTTCCCCATCCTCATTTTAAACACAAGACCCCTTATTAAACTATGTGAGTCTGGAGTCAGGCCAGGCCCAAAAGGGTAGCAGATTTCCTTCCCAAAAAGGTAGTAGTGAACTAGAGGGGCATTTAGAAAGATGGATGTTAGTTTCATGGTCGCAATTACTGAGCAGAGCTTTCAATTCCAGATTTTATTCATTAATTAAACTCCACGAGCTACCATGGTAGGATTGAGTTAGTTATTTTGAGCCTTGGGACTACAAAGTTAGTGAAATCCTACCCAACTGACTTCTGGCTCAGAGATAGTAGGAACTGCTGATGCTGGAGTCTGAAATAACAAGGTGTGGAGCTGGATGAACACAGCAGGCCAAGCAGCATCGAAGGAGTAGGAAAGCTGATGTTTCGGGGCTGGACCCTTCTTCAGAGAGGGTCTGTGGAAAGGTTGAGAACAAGTTTCCAAAATCAGGTCAGAGGTTACACGACATCAGCTTATAGACCGACAAGTTTCTTTGAAATCACAAGCTTTCGTGGCACTGCCCATTCGCCAGGTGAAGTATAACCTGGAGTCGTGTGACTTCTGACCTTGCCCATGCCAGTCCAATATTGGCGCCTCCACATCGTGGCTCCTGGGCCTGTTTAAAGTGGAATTAAGTCAGGGTTTCACACTAATGGTGTTATCTTGATTGTTGTTTTCTGGCTGAACAGACTGGATATCTCCTGGCAGTCCATCTCAGGAGAATCCTGAGGGTGATTTTGCTTTTTATGAGACAGCGAGGAACAGCAGGTGCTTCCCTTTACCCTGTGGCTCCACTCAGCTCCTCAGATGCCACTACTGCTACCTCCAGCTCCCTTACCACCCCTTCAGCTGGCACCCATACAAACTTATTTCAATTCCAGGAGCTAACAGCACGAAACACTCCTCATAAACCACACAAGGGAGACTGCTAACCAATGAACTTCACATCATCAATAAAAGATGCATGAACTTGAATATTTATGAAGATAGAGAGAGACACTTTGCCAAAGGTTTTTCCATTACATCATCAGGACAGAGGCAAGAATGCCAAATTTTAAATCATCACAATAATTTAGACTAGGGAAGAAAAGAGTGCTGATTGGTTGGCAAGTCAACTCCAGTTGGTCAATTTATACTCAGCTTTCCATTGCTTTCTTCATGGCAACATCTCGGTCGATCAATGTTGACTCGCCAACCAATCAGCAGCACTGTTTTCTCTTGCAGTATAAATTATTGTGATTATTTGAAATTTGCTATTGTTTAGTGCTAGAGGAAAAGAAGTGAATCCATTCCCCTGCCCTCCCCTTGACCCTAAATGTTTTCTCTCTCTTTTGCCTACCCAATCTCATTCCGAAATCCTGAGTGTACTTCCCTGTGTTCAACCTGTCTCTCTTTTCAATAAAATCCAAGTGGTAACAATTTGTGGTTGTACATATTGTGTGGGAGAGTAGCGGGGTGTGGGGTGTTCGAGCAGAGTGACATAGTTTGATTGCGTTCAATTTGACAGTGAACCATTGCCCTGTGCCACCTGACTTCAATGGAAAACAGAAGTAAGCAAGTAAAGGTTCTTCATCCAGCAGATTGAATCAAGAACAAGAAAGAATGTGAAAGTTTCTACACAGTTCCTCTTTGGGGGAAATCAGAGTAGGAAGTAGAGTTCCTATGGTTACCAAGCAAAAACACATTAAACAACAGTCATTTCAGTTCAGCCGAGTGCAGTATTGGTTAAGCAGTGAGCGATTTGTGGGTTCCCATCGGCTCAACGAGACTTGTCGATGGTGTGGCCTGGATTTGGCTAAATGTAATGTGGCAGGCGGGATAATTAGTTACTGGGTATGCCGTCACACTGTAATCATTGGGTTGGGGTGGATTATGCAGGGAGAATCACATCCTTCGATGCTGATAGCTAGCAGATAATCACTGCCAAGCATCACCATTGCTAACAGTTTATTGCAGCTCACTTGCTGAGGCAACAGAGAGCCAGTTACAGACATCATTCCAACCATTCACATGAACTACAGTGTTTAGCAGGGGAAGGCAGTGGGTAACATTGCAACCTTGTTGATCTCAAAGCCTAGACTTTCAGGACATGGGGTAAATCCCATTGTGAACAACGGTGAACTTTGGGAGTTTCCTGTGACCTAGTGTTAATATCACCACCTCTGGATCAGAAAGCCCTGGTATAAGTCCTATCTACTACACATGCTACAACACATTGAATTGGTTGATTTACTTTAAAATGCAGTGTGTAACAAAAACAGTGAAAACACACCTAACAGTTAAGTCAAGTAAACAAGAGGTGTGAAAACTGTTGAGTCATCTCAGCTGCAGTGTACTGAACCAACTCTTTACCGAAAGAGGTCACTTTCTGTGAAATGATTGCCATGCTGTACAGCAAGATCCCACTAATGGGCTTAACGTGACCAACTTGTTGGCCTGGGCTTTAAATTAATTGTCAATTTTGTAACTGACCTAGGCGGATTTTTCTAAACTGCGTGTGCTTAGAGGAATGGGGCAAATCACTTCCTGATTGAATGGCAGGGATTGAAAGAGGACAGAAACCTCTTCACTGAGAGAATGGTTAAGTTCCGAAATGTGTGACAGAGGGAAGTGCACTCAGGATTTTGGAATGAGATTGGGCAAGAGAGAGGGAAAACACTTAGGGTTAAGGGCAGGGGAACGGATTCACTTCTTTGCTCTTGCCAGTATGGACATGATGGGCTGAAAGGCCTCCTCGGCGCCACACCCATTCCCTGATTCTATGACTCTGTGTTTAATCATGTTGATTGAGGTAGGATTGGCAAGGGGGGGAAACAGTAAAATCTCCCTGAAAATAACAAATGCTGGTGATCGCAGCGGGTCAGGTAGCATCCATATGGGGGAGAGAGCAAGCGGCCTGACCCGCTGTAATCTCCAGCAGTTTTGTTTTTCAGTACAGATTCCAGTATCTGAAGTAATTTACTCCTACAGTAAAACCCCCTTCCGCCTCTCCAAGCAACCTTTCGTGTCCATCAATCCAAAGTTAATGTTGCATTCCCTCAGAACTGCATGAGAGCGGACAGCCTGGATTCTAGGCCTAATATATGGTCTTGGACCCATCCATTACCCCCTGAGCCAGAGATATCAAAATGTGATTAACAGGAGCAGAGCCATTTAGGAACACAGCCAGGAAAACGAGTTGTAGTTTATTTTTGCAGAAAGCATCGCTAGTTGATCCTTTCTGATCAGCCCATTCAGGGATGTTATGACACACACTTTGGATCAGGTTCAGGGATCTGAACCCAGGCCTTCTGGCCCATAGATAAGGACATTACCACAGTAGCCCAAGAGACCAAGCCTCAATCAGTCCATTGGGAAAAAAATATGCAGCAATCAGCTGGATCCAATTTTTCTCTTTTTTTTGAAGTTTGATACTCGATTCCTTGCTAAGAAAAATGAAAAAACTGTTTAGCAACTTGAAGCATTGTGCTCACAACACCAGATGCCCCACAGTGCTTTACAGTCAATTAACTACCTTTTCAAATATCTCCTCACAGTTGTATTGTCGCTGGAATTCAGTTGCAAAGCTATTGTAGTGAGACATTATTCTGCAGAAGTGTTATTCCTTGTGAGGACATATTGGAAAGTGTTTTTATTGGGATTCATGTTTTTAATTTGCTTCCTCTTAAAACCCAGTTTGAGAATCAAAGCTCATAAGACATGAGCAGGTTGAAAAGGGGCGTGAGGCAGTCAGCAGATAACAGCAGATGTAGGCCATTCAGCCATGGACTCTGCTCTACCATTCAATGGGGACAAGATTGTAATTGATCTGATAGTCTTCAATCCCACTTTCCTTACAGTGTAGTAATCTGTCCAAGTCAATCTCGAACTGCCTGTATAACTCACAAAACAACACTTTTCACTGTGTCTCGGTACATGCAGGGAAGGTGACAGCCTCGTGGTATTATCACTCGACTGTTAATTGAAAGACACAGGTAATGTCCTGGGGACCTGGGTTTTAGATTCTGCCACAGCAGATGGTAGAATTTCCATTCTATAAAATACCTGGAATTGAGAATCTAACGATGACCATGAACCCATTGCCGATTGTCGGAAAAACCCATCTGGTTCACTGATGTCCTTCAGGGAAGGAAACTGCCATCCTTACCTGGTCTGGTCTACATGTAACTCCAGACCCACAGCAATGTGGTTGACTCTTAACTGCCCCCTGGATAATTAGGGATGGGCAGTAAATGCTGCCCAGCCAGTGACACCCTCATCCTGTTAATGAATAAATATAAAGGAATAAATGAAACTCAAAGTTAATGACACATCCTCGACAGCCCTCTGCAGTAAAGAATTCCACAAATTCACTATTGCTCGAGTAAAGAAATTCCTCCTCACCTCTGTCTTAGATGGGTGACCCCTTACACGTTACACTACCTGTGCCTTATGTAACATTCAGAAACATTGCATGCAGCAGGGAAAGTCAGAAAGTAGAGTTTGTGTCTGAATGGCTAGCTGATTGTACGAGAGACAAATGGTGATTGGTAGTGAAGATGATGGTGTAGGAGGAAGGTTCTGTGGTTTGAGCTCTCAGGAAGGAGCAAGGGTCTTTTTAAACTCCGATTTCCTGGGTATCATGAGAAGGTTTTATCACAATATTAGCCTGATCTAACACCATGAAAGGTAACAGGATACTCTCGAGTGAATTTGGTTTGACCCCAAAGTGCAGGTGGCAATAAACCAGATGTAGGAAGTGTTCAAGCATACTCTCCCTTCACTGTGTGTTCACATCACCCACCCCAGCAGCAATTTGGTGCAGACATTTCCACCCTGGTTTCTCAGAGTGGAGATCTGCCTTGGGATGGTGATACTGGAAAGCTCAAGCCCACGCTGTAAACTGCAACACAAAGAAACTTGCTGGAAAAGCTCAGCAGATCTGGCAGCATCTGTGAAGGAGAAAACAGAGTTAACGTTTTGGGTCTGGTGACCCTTCCTCAGAACTGTCAACTGCATGCTGCCTAATTCTAGCCCATGTTAGACCGATCTGGCTCAGACCCCTTGGGGTCAGGCTACATGTTACAAGATTCAAGCACAGTGTGAATGGAGGGGGGTATCTGGTTCAGTGAGTACCACTCGTGTCTCAGGAGTCAGATGGTTGTGGGTTGAAGTCTCAATCCAGAGTCTCATCAATGGAATTGAATGCAATGTCTCCACATTTGCAGGCGACACTAAGCTGGGTGGCAGTGTGTGCTATGAGGAGGATGCTAAGAGGCTGCAAGGCTGGGTGAACCAGCAAATGCAATGTAATGTGGCTGTCTACTTTGGAGACCAAAGCAGGAACACAGATTATTATCTGGAAGGGAATAGATTGGGAGAGAGGGGTGTGCAGTGAGACTTGGGAATACACCAATCATTGAACGTGAGCATTGCAGTTATAGCAGACAGTGAAGAAGGTTAATGTATGTTAGCTTTCGTAGCAAGAGGGTTCGAGTACAGGAGCAGGGATATCTTGCTGCAACTGTACGGGGCCTTGGTGAGACCGCACCTGGAGGAGTGTGCGCGCAGTTCTGGCCTCCTTACCTGAGGGAGGGTGTTCTAACTGTGGAGGGAGTGCGTCTAAGGTTTACCTGACTGATTCTCGGGATGGAAGAACTGATACATGAACAGAGACTGGTTCAGTTTGGATTATATTCTCTGGAGTTTAGAAGAATGAAGGAGTAATTTCATAGAAACCGATAAAGTTCGAACAAGGCTAGGCACAGGGTAAACGCGGGAAGGATGTTCCCAATGACCAGATCCAGTGGTCGCGGTCTGAGGATACAGACTGGGCCATAGAGATGGGGAGAAATGTCTTCACCCAGAGTGTGGGGACCCAGTGGAATTCTCTGTCATAGAAAGCAATTGAAGCCAAAACATCAAACATTTTCGAGAAGGAGCTGGATATAGTTCTCAGGGCTAAAGAGTGTGTGAGGAGAGAACAGGAACAGGAAACTGAGTTAGATGATCAGCTACGCTCGTATTCAGTGGCAGAGCAGGGTCAAAGGGCTGAATGGCCTACTCCTGTTCCTATTTCCTATATTCTTATGGTTGCGATATCCCCTGGCAGTATTTAAAGAGGAACAGAATGGCCTTTGTGAGGTAGTGGTAGTGTCCCTATCTCTCTGAGCCAGAAGGCCTGGGTTCAAGCCCCATCTGTTCCCGAGGTGTGCAACAACATCTCTGAACAGGCTGATTAGAAAGTATCTTTAAAGAAAGACCAGCGAGATATTGCTGGTGGCTTGATCCATGTTCATCACTCAAACAAAAATACAGTATCTGTTTTTTTACCGCAGTGGTGTTTGTGGGAACTTCCTGTATAAGAATTGACTTATGCTGCTACCTACGTTATAGCAGTGACTAAACCTCAAACATATCTTTAGGAAATCCTGATGTCATGGAAGATGCTGTATAAATGCAACTGATTTCTTATAAACCATTTTCACTGGCAGCTTACCTCAAACACCACAAATACATGAGAAGAATTTAATAGAATCTCACTGTGTTTATATGGTAACATCGCGCTCATGAGTTTCAGTGCTATAAGATGTGTTTATCCTGCTAAAGAATCAAGGTTCACTGTCATAAAATATCTTCAGCGTCTAACAATAGAGAAAGATGACAGACATGGAGTGGAAGGAATTCAGGGAAGAGGAAATTATAGAAAAAAAGGTATTTTTTTTATTTGCGTAGTACTTTCCACAAACTCAGGACATTCCTCAGTGCCTTACAGTCAGTGAAGTTGCTCTTTATAAACAAACGCTGCTGGAAAGTAGGAAGCATGGCAGACAACCTGTGCACAGCAAGATCCCACAAACACCAATGCTGTATTGACCATGTCTTCTGACCTTGGGTGCTGGTTGAGGTTGAGGTACAGCTTCTGTCCCCTTCGAACAAACATTGCAGTGGGATTGTCGGTGGGCTTCGGTTTAACTTATTATCTAAGAATCAGCGTCTCTGACAGCGCAGCACCCTCTCAGTACTGTCAGCCTGGATTCTGCACTCAAGTCTTTAGGAACTCACAAGCTCCTTAAACAAGCAGGCAGAATAAAATATTTTTAAACCAGAGATTTTAGTCGCACACCAGTAGAGCAAGTGGGACTTGACCCTGGGTCTCCTGGCTCAGATATGGAGGGGCTGGTATTGGGCAGCAGTGGATAAGGTCAGAAGTCAGATGACACCAGGTTATAGTCCGACAGGTTTATTTGAAATCACAAGCTTTTGGAGCGCTGCCCCTTCACCTGACAAAGGAGCAGAGCTCAAAAGCTTTTGATTTCAAATAAGCCTGTTGGTCCAGAACCCTGGTATCATGTGACTTCGGATCCTGGCTCAGAGGTAGGGACATTATCGCTGCGCTACAAGATCCCTCCAAGGAGTAAATAATGCACAGTTAGCAAAGACTGCTTGTTGGAATGCCAATCAGTTTAGCAGGTTGTCGTCATCAAGGCGGTATTGTTTATGATTATTAGGAATGAAGTTTTATTTTTAATAATGAGGTGTGGAGCTAGATGAACACAGCAGGCCAAAGCAGCATCAGAGGAGCAGGAAAGCTGACATTTCGGGCCTAGACCCTTCTTCAGAAACCTGAAATCTTCTTCAGGTTTCTGAAGAAGGGTCTAGACTCGAAACGTCAGCATTCCTGCTCCTCAGATGCTGCTTGGCCAGCTCTACACCTTGTTATCTCAGATTCTCCAGCATCTGCAGTTCCTACTATCTCTGAAGTTTTATTTTTGCTGTTTTAAGAAACTGAGCCAGGAGTCTCCAGGTCACTTTGTCAGTGTAAATTACTGGCCCTGTCACCTCAGCAACGAAGTGTCAAAAGGGGTTGGGCATAATTTCCTGACAGTACAGGCCACTTTTGTCCTGCGGCAGCAGCTGAGGAATGTTCCTGAACATTCTAGATCCATCAGCCTGCCATAAGGAAACAAATGGATGTCTATGTAAATAATAATGGCTCATTTTACATAGCAACTGTAACCAGGTTTTAACTCGATTGAATCGACTTGCTGTTCATTTATAAAAATCTGAGGAGATTATCCTATCTTCATTGGAATCTGTGGCATTTCAAGGGAACATGGAGTTTAATAAAATATTACATTTCTAAAAGAGGCAACTGCAGAAAGCTGATTAACACCCTAGGCACATCATTTACTTTGCAGATACAGTACATTACAGCTTGTATAACTTCTTCCTGTAGAGTTTTTTTGGTCAAATCTTATAAAATTTCTGGTGGTAGTGAATGAATGCAGTCTTTCCCAGCCTGCACTGCTGCTCAGTGATGGACTGGCAGAACTGACAGGTGTCGGTTGTCAGGAAAAACTGAGCAAATTAAGGCCTTGCAGGAGAGACAGCAGGTGAAGGGTGACCTGTGTTGGAGATCGACTGCTTAATCGCTAGGAGGGAACGTAAACAAAGCCCAACCCATCATCACCCTTATCTCGTGATGTGTAGGCTGTTCTTCTTTTTATAAAGCTGTTCTTTTTTCTCTCTCTGCATGTCAGTCCCAATGAGCTACAAAATGAAAAGCTTCAGTTTCACCTTTTTTTAGTCTTGGGAAATGATGGACGTGTTTTGTCAGGCAGCTGTGTTTTTCCACTGGAGGATCTATGGGGCCATAAATATCAGTTGGTCACAAATAAATCCAGTTAGGAATCTAGGAGAATCTTGGACTTAGTGGGAAGATGGAATTCATGGGGGAGGAAATAAAATGTTTAAATCATGATAAATATAAAAGGCCATGTTAGGATGTGCTGGAGCCCAGGCACCAGCGTTGACTAGTTGGGCCGATAGGCCTGTTTCTGTGCTGTAATGGTAATGAGCCTCAGGGATTATTCAACCTACGCCAAGCCAAGATGGCTCCCTCCATAGGACTTAAAACAAAAGAATAGCAAACAAGAAAGAGCTGGAGAGGATGCAGGAGGTAGATGGGCCTGTCACCTGAATGGAACTGATGAGATAAATTACTGTCCCAGGTTCTGGTCAACTAGGAGCAGCAGTAGCCAATGAGAGTCTGCCCTGCCATTTATTACAACCTTACCTGGCTACAGGCATCATGGCCAATGAGAGGCTGGGTGGAGGGGAATACAGAGACGATGGGGTGGGTGGAGGGGATTACAGAGACGATGGGGTGAACGGAGGTGGTTACAAAGACAATGGGGTGGGCGGAGGGAGTTACAGAGACGATGGGGTGGGCGGAGGGCGTTACAGAGATGACAGGGTGGGCAGAGGTGGTTACAGAGACAATGGGGTGGGCGGAGGGGGTTGCAGAGACGATGGGGTGGGCAGGGGGGATTACAGAGACGATGAGGTGGGCGGAGTGGGTTACAGAGACGATGGGGTGGGCGGAGGGAGTTACAGAGACGACAGGGTGGGTGGAGGGAGTTATAGAGACGACAGGGTGGGCGGAGGGGTTTACAGAGACCACGGGTTGGGCGGAGGGGGTTACAGAGACGACGGGATGGGTGGAGGGGATTGCAGAAATGACGAGGTGGGCGGAGGGGGTTACAGAGACGATGGGGTGGGCGGACAGGATTACAGAGACGATGGGGTGGGCGGAGGGGGTTACAGAGATGATGAGGTGGGCAGAGGGGTTTACAGAGACGACGGGGTGGGTGGAGGGGATTGCAGAGATGACGAGGTGGGTGGAGGGGTTTACAGAGATGATGGGGTGGGCAGACGGGATTACAGAGACGATGAGGTGGGCGGAGGGGGTTACAGAGATGACGAGGTGGGCGGAGGGAGTTACAGAGATGATGGGGTGGGTGGAGGGGCTAACAGAGACGATGGGGTGGGTGGAGGGGGTTACAGAGACGATGGGGTGGGTGGAGGGGGTTACAGAGATGATGGGCTGGGCGGAGGGGGTTACAGAGATGATGGGCTGGGCAGAGGGGGTTACAGAAACGATGGGATTGCAGAGGAGGGTATGGAGATGATGGGGTGGTGAGAGGAGAAGGTTGACCTTATGCCAATCTCAACTCCACATTTCTGCCCCTTCCCTGTAACCTGAAACGAATTAAAAATCTGTTTATCTTTTCAAATTCACTGCACTCTGGATGAGTGAATTCCACAGATCGTCCACCTCTGAGAGAAATAATTCCTGCACATCTCTGTTTTAAATCTGCCATCCCTTATCTAAGAGAGTCATAGAGACCTATAGCACAGAGAAGGCTCCTTCGGCCCATCCTTTCTGTGCCAGTCAATCCCAACCATCTCGCTATTCTAATTCCATTGGTCTCTCATTCTAGAATCTCCTATAAGGGGGAATACCTAATCTATACTTACTTTATCAATCCCCTTTCGCATTTCATATGCCTCAATTAGGTTTGATTTGATTTGGTTTGTTGCTATCAGGTGTACCGAAGTAAAGTGAAAAGTGCTGTCTTATGCGCTTTACAGGCAGATCCTACTGTACACATGCATCAGGGAAACAGAACAGAGTGCTGCATACAGTGTTACAGCTGCTGAGAAGGTGCAGGGAGAGATCAACATTTAAGTCTGATAACAGCTGGGAAGAGGCTGCTCTTGAATTGCCTCTCATCCCTTCTAAACCTCTCAGCCTCTCTTCATTAGACAAACCCCTCATCTCTACATTCAACCTGGTGCATCTTCTTTGAACTCTCTTCCATCCAGTTATATCCTTCCTCAAGTAAAGGGACCACAACCGTGCAGAGTACACCCAAAGAGTGATACACAAAGTGTTAAACTGTCTTTGACAGGTTCAGATACCTGCCTGTACCAATCCAGTGTGTTATTGGATCCAGTCCAGGTCGGGAGTAAGCTGTTCTGTTCCCTTGAGCATTAGAACTTGTTTTCCCAAACTAGACAAGGATACAAGATGACACATTGTCAATACTGGGTTGAAACAATCTGGGAGTAAGGGTGAATTATATCAATAAACACCAATGGGTCTAGTTTGAACTTGTATTTAAATAAATCAATCTGAAGTCTATCTGCTAAATATACTTTTCTTTCTTTGGTTTTTTCAGGTGGTCAGACGGTACATCACTGACTATATTTGAAATACTAGCCTATGTACAGTTGTGGTCACTGGAGATTCTGTTGATTCTCCTACTTGTTCCCACTGTATTTATATTGCTGCCTTTCTGTCTCTCTCTCTCTCTCTCTCTGTCTGGTCTTTATCTATTCATTTCACTGAGTCAGAGTTCACGTGCACTCCCTTCCCTCGGTGGCAACTGTGCCTTTAGTCGGAGATTCTGGGATAACATGACTCTAAAGGCATTAACAAAATGTAAAGACTTGCATTTGTATAGCAACTTGAACATCACCTAAAACTGCTTTGTGGCCAGTGAAGCAACTTTTGAAGTGTGGCCACTGTTTTTATCCAGGAATCTTGGCCACCAGTTTGTGCACAGGAAGCTCCCACAAATCACAGTGTGATATTGACCGGCTAACCTGACAGTGATGGCGCTTGAGTTAAATGTTACAATGGGGTCTTTTGTGCTGTGCTAGAAGGATGAACAGGGCCTCAATATATCATGCTGTCAGAAAGACAGTACCACTGACAGAGCAACACTCTGCATTGGAATGACTGTAAGACCAATAGACAGCCTGCCCTCTTGGGTGGGCATTACACGTACTCTGCCACTGTTTTGCTAAGAGCAGGGGAGGGGTTCCAGCATTACATATACCTTAGTAGCTTTAGAAACGGCCAGTGTCGTCATCGACACTTTGCTTATGTGTGTGTGGGAGCTGTGTTCAAATTAGCTGTAGCACTTTACAGCAGTCTCTGCGCTGTGGAAATACTGCATTGGCATTCGGGACTGCAAAAGGTGCTACATAAATGCAAGTCTTTTTCTCTGTGTGCTTTGGAAAGTCTTCCTGATAAAAGAGTAGATCCGCTTTACTCAAGTACAACCAATTTAATTTGATAGATAGTAATCTCAGGGCATTGCAATGAGTCAGTACAGACAGTGCAGAATGAGATGGAGCTGTGCCTTGGTATGAAGCTGGTGTGTACTTTGACAGGAAGATGCAAATCCGGGAGCGTGTTCCAGCCTGTAAAGGGGAGGCAGTGAGACAGCTCACCCAGAACTGCAGCCTCCTTTTTTTTAAACCCAGGGCTGCATTGAAGCTGAACTGACAGGAAGGAAGCTTTCTTACAGCATCCGCCAAATTTGGTGCAAAACAGAAAGTCGGGCTGGGAGGGAATTTCCTCGTGTCACAGTGACAGAGGGCTCCTGAGCTAACTCACAGCGGGCAAGCTGGGAAAGAGCCATGTGAGGGAGCAGTCAATATCCAGTGGTTTGCAGCACAGGAAGAGAGAGACAGAGCGAGTGGGGGAGAGAGGAAATGGAGACAACAAGATCGCTGTTCAGCCTTCAAACGGCGCTAGTCCAGCCTGTCAAAGTCTGCATGTTCGATCTGCTCGATGGCTTGGTAAGTCTGTCTTTCAAATTCACCCTTATGCCACACAGGGTTGGAATTGACATACCCAGAGCCCCAGCCCAACTCACACTAGCCCTGAATGGGTCTGAAGAATTGTCACCGGACCTTAACTCTGCTCTGTCTGCCAGACCTGCTGAGTTTCTCCAGGAATTTAACTCTGTTTTCTCTCTCCGCAGATTCAGCCTGACCTGCTGAGTTTCTCCAGGAATTTAACTCTGCTTTCTCTCTCCGCAGATTCAGCCAGACCTGCTGAGGTTCTCCAGCAATTTCTGTTTTGTTTTGTTTCAGATTTCCAACATTTCTTTGTTTTTACTTTCTTTGAAGGAATTCAAAAACATCCCTCCTTTGCCTGGATCTATTTTTTTGGGGGGGAGTGGCAGTCGTGAATGAACATCTAACATGATAAATTTGGGTTCTCGTGAGAACACTCCTCCCCCACACAGTTTCCTAATTCTATGCCTGGGCCCCACAGTGTTGACGTTTAAGATTTATGACCTTTTGAAGCCCAAAAAGAATTAGAGCATTCCAGTGAGTGTGTGATGGGGAAACACTGCAACAACAGCAGGAAGGGTGACAATATTACATAATATTAACAATGATATTGTCACTGAGTTAATAATCCCAATGTCCCAAACTACTGGTGGCACGGAGGCTCAGTGGTTAGCACAGCTACCTTGAAGCGCCAGGGACCCGGGTTCGATTCCAGCCTCGGGCGACTGTCTGTGTGGAGTTTGCACATTCTCCCCGTGTCTGTGTGGGTTTCCTCTGGGTGCTCCGGTTTCCTCCCACAGTCCAAAGATGTGCAGGTTAGGGTGCATTGGCCATGCTAAATTGCCCATCGTGTCCAGGGATGTGCAGGCTGGGTGTGTTAGCCATGGGCTATGCAGGGTTACAGGGAGGGCTAAGGGGAGTGAGCCTGGGTGGGATGCACTTTGGAGGGCTGGTGTGGACTCAATGGGTTGCTTCCACACCGTTGGGGTTCAGTGATTCTTCAAATCCCACCGAGGCAAATGGCGAAATTTGAATTCAGCTGAAAAAAAGGCAGACGAGTGTTAATTAGCCCTTTAGGGAGGGAAATCTGCCGTCTTTACCCAGTCTGGCCTAGATGCGATTCCAGAACCATGTAGTTCACTCTTTGCTGCCCTCTGAAATGGCTCTAGCAAGCTGCTCACTTCAACAGTAACCAGGAATGGGCAATAAATGCTGGCCCAGACAGTGATGCCCGTATCTCATAAATAAAACATTCGCCCATTAAACTGACCTTACAGTTGCTGCTGTCAAACCCCTTGAGACCTTTCCCCAGTGTTTAAGTTGTTACGTTGATCCAGGAAGATGGTAAGGAGAAGTGATCGTGGGTTGTGAATTTCAAATTTATTTTTAAACCTGCTGCCTTGCTTTCTCTCATACCATTGGGAAGGAAGATGCCTCTGGTGTCCATTTCCCAATAGTTAAAAATACAAGCAGGCGTTAGGAATGAGAGTCTTCCGCTCATAACCTGCCACAACCCCACTCCAAAATCAGTGACTCAAAATAGAGGCAGCGTGGTTTTATTCGCTGCTGAGTTGTGGATGGCACTGCCTGAATCAGCATTTATTGTCTATCTGTAGTTGCACTTGGGAAGATGGTGGTGAGCTGTGGGTTGACCCACAATGCTGTTTATGGAATTACAGGATTTTGACCCAGCGACGGTGAAGGATCGGTGATATATTTCCAGAACAGTGAATAGCTTGGAGGGGAACTTGCAGGGGCTGGTGTTCCCATGTATCTGCTGCCCTTGTCCTTCTAGATGGAAGATGTCATGAGTTTGGAAGGTGCTGTCAAAGGATTTTTGGTGAACTTCTGCAGTGCATCTGGTAGATAATATGCACTGCTGCTACTGAGCATTGGTGATGGAGGAAATGGACATTTGTGGATGTGGTGCTAATCAAGCGGGCTGCTTTGTTGAAGATACAGTTGTATTGTTCGAACCTCCAGTCAATCAGTGGCCTCACCAAGATGAGAGGTGGACCGGCCTCCCCTCCCCTGATTCATACTAGAGATTGGCAAAAAAAAGAGTCACATTTACAGTGCATGCCATCAACCCACAGACAATGCCTTGGCTCTGAGCTCTGGAATTTGCTCCTTATATATTTACACAAAAGCAAATGCTAGGAACCTGAAGTTTTTAACAAAAGCTGGAACATCTCAGTGGCCTAGTGATCTAGAACCCTTGGTTAGTGTTCTGGGGCCATGGATTTAAATCCCACCATGGCATTTCAATTCAATAAAAGTCTGTATTAAATTCTAGCCTAGCGGTGACGTAGAATCCATTGCCAATTGTTCTAAAACCCGTGCGGTTCATAGAACATAGAACAGTGCAGCGCAGCGCAGGCCCTTCGGCCCGCGATGTGCCGACCTGTTATCCTACTAAGATCAAACTACCCTGCATACCCTACATTTTACTATCCTCCATGTGCCTGTCCAAGAGTCGCTTAAAAGTCTCTAAAGTATCTGACTCCACTACCACTGCGGGCAGTGCATTCCACACGCCCACCACTCTCTGTGTGAAGAACCTACCTCTGACATCTCCCCTACACCTTCCTCCAGTCACCTTAAAATTATGCCCCCTCGTAAGAGTCATTTCTGCCCTGGGAAAAAGCCTCTGACTATCTGCTCTATCTATGCCTCTCATCATCTTGTACACTCCTCTCAAGTCACCTCTCATCCTTTTTCACTCCAGTAAAAAAAAGCCCTAGCTCCCTCAATCTTTCCTCACAGGACCTGCCCTCTAGTTCAGGCAGCATCCCGGTAAATCTCCTCTGTACCCTGTCTAAAGTTTCCACATCCTTCCTATAATAAGGTGACCAAAACTGAACACAATATTCCAAGTGTGGTCTAACCAGGGTTTTATAGAGCTGCAGCATAACCTCATGGCTCTTAAACTCAATTCCTCTGGTTTGTTAAATAAGCCTGCATTCTTATCTGGCCTGGCTTACACAAGGTTCCAGATCCACAACAATGTGGTTGAAGTTGAAGTGTCCATTGGGCAATTAGGGATGTGCAATAAATGCTGGCCTAGCCAGCGATGCCGACATCCCAGAAGTGAGTTTTTTGAGCTGAAGGATTCTGCCTGTCTTTAGTGTTGTGCTTAAATGTGGTAAGTGATAAAGGAGGGAGAACATCAGTCACTTTGTAACACAAACTGAAGTTGCTGGAGAAACTCAGCAGGTCTAGCAGTGTCTGCAGAGAGAGAAAGCAGAGTTTGGAGTCCAGTGACCCTTCTTCAGAACAGCCATTTTGTGCTTTGCCCTTTTGACCCAAAGACAGAAACAGCTGCATCTTAGCAGCAGAATCATGCATGGCATGATACACAGTTGTTACATGCTGTGTTGTGTTGGAGTGTACAACTCTCCCTGACTCAACAAGCTCTTGTACAGTTTACACTAAGCAATGTCTTGGGAGGTTTTGGCAGGAAATGTAAACATTTCAAATTATAGATGTGGCGTAAAGGTAAGTATACATCAGTTTGTAAAATACTTACCTTTGTGTATAAATAGATCGTATCATTAGAAGTAGCTTTATGTAATTTTATATGAATTTAGTCTGTAATTTCCAGTTCCCTGCTGTATATTTACATGTACCTTTATCTGGTATATATTTATGTTCCTGTGCCTGACTGATATCCCTGCTCCACTGACATTTTATGTGCTAATGAAGCCTTTGGTCTACTGTATATTTACACACACATGCCACACACACACACACACACACACACACACACACACACACGCACTTCTCACCCATCAAGTTTGATTTTCTGCAGCTTACATGCCTATTAGTCGCAAGCAGCTTGCTCCTTCTTTGCCGTTGGTCAAATATAATTCAGGCCGTATGTAGCGATCTGACCCTTCTGTTCAGGTCTGATTAATTATTCCGCACCCATTTTACTTATTAACTAATGTAATTGCCCAGAGACCAGGTAAGCAGGTGCTGTGGGTCTGGAGCCACATGTAAGCCAGACCAAGAAAGGGAGATAGATTTCCCCCCTCAAAAGTGAACCAGATGACAATTGATGGTGACTACATGGTCATCATTAGACTAACGTTGCATTGAATTCAAATTTCAGCAGCTGCTATGGTGAGATTTGAACTCATTTTCTCCAGAACATTAGCCCAAGTTTCTGGATTACTAGCTATTCTTCTTTTCATGCTGCTAACCTTGGCATTCCCCCGACACCGCCACCCCCCCCCCCCCCCCCCCACTCCCTGATTATTACTCTCCCTGACCGTGTTGGCGCTCTCTTGCCTCTTCCATTCAGCACTCACTTCTTCCCACTGCTCCCCTTTGACCAATTCCGCATTGTTCGTTAGCATCTGGCAGATTCCTTGTTTTGCTTCCCCCCTGCCCTAGCACGCTCCTGCTGACACTCTCGCTGTGAGTGCTGGTTTCTGCATGTTGTGACTCGGACCAGATACTCACCGAGGGGCAAAGACTTGTTTTTGTGCTTGAACAGAAGCGTGCAGTTACTTCAGAGCATTTGATGTTCAGAGGCTCCTTGCATTCTCTGCTGTGAGGGGCTAGAATGCTGGTCCACGATATCAGAGAACATTCTGTCTCTGAGCTTTGTCCAAGGGACAGGCAGGTGGCTGGCACTATCGGCCTGTACGTTTGGGCGTGTGACTTGATGGAGGAATCCACATTGACTTCCTAAGAGTATGATCATCTTTACGCTGGCCAGCAAAGCCTTTAGCTTGGGATATTTTTCAGGCAACCAGTTCAGAGATGTCATTATGTCTGGAGCAGATGGGACCTGAACCCAGGTGCTCCTGGTCCAAAGGCAGGAATGCTACTGCTGGCCCACAAGAGCCCCTAACTATGGGGACAGTTTGGCAGCAGCGGGATTTGCACTGTGCCTCTCCCGAGGCCGGAACATGAATCCAGTGCTTTGGACCACTTTGCCATACTGCTACAAAGGTAAAATATTGAGGCCTGTAGTATGCCAGCATTTTAACAGCTCCTACAGCCAGCATTCCCTCGACTTTTGTTAGTGACTGCGGGAGTTTCCGTGAGTGACTGTGACTTCCAGAACCAGAGACTAATCCCGCGCTTGGCATGTCGATGCCAATCACCATCGGAGTGACAGTGTGCATGGAGTTTAGAGAAAGTGTCGCTCATGGCATCAGTCTCACGGTGGTTGAGTGGTTAGCACTGTTGGCTCTGAGTTGGAAAGTGGTAGCTTCAGGTTCCTCTGGAGGATACGAGCTTGATATTGAAGATTGAAACGCTTCAGTGCAGTACTGTGGGAGTGCTGCACTCCCCACTAAGGTGCTTGGCTGGGAAATTAAACAGGGCTTTCGTTCATTCCCTGAAGTTGAGTGATATAAGATAGCAGAGCTGAATGTTGAGTGCCAGAGGCTGGAAAGTGAGTTCTTGTTTACTTTGTTTCCCTCCAACAAGAGGTGCCACCCACACACCAGATATAAATACCCTGACGAATTGCCGCCCAGAACTCTGAGCTGGATTTCCAGTTCAAACTCAGTGGGATGTTCTGAGGCGAGATTAATAACCTATACCTGCCTTTGGCTGGGAGAGGAAGGAGGTCATTAACAAACCATATTGACTGTGGATTGAGTGTCAGTGAACTTGCGGTCTGTTACAGTCCCTAAGACCACAACACCGAAGTGAGACCATAAAACAGAAAGAGTGCTTTCTATTGACATTCATCAGCCTGAAAAAGCAGCATCAGCATTGTGCAATATCTGGCTGACTCGGTGTTTATGATCGGGACTTTTCAATTGCAGCAGATTTGAATGTGGGTGGTTTTCACTTTCCAGTCTAAATACAGGAACAGCTATTATGACTGCACTGTGATCGTAATAATGTTGAAACTCATTCTCGGCACCTCTGATCATTCTTGCTCTTCTCTCCTGAAGAGGCAATGGTTGCTGAGTGATTTGTCGTTCAGTGGGGAGGGAGAAACTTGGATAGTTGAAAAACAGAGGGTCTGGACTGGAGCAAGGTGGGAGATTGAACAATGGGGAGCATTCATAGAACATAAAACAGTGCAGCACAGGAACAGGCCCTTCAGTGCACGATGTTGTGCCAGACATGATGCCAAATTAAACTAATCCCTTCTGCCTGCCCATCATCCACATGCCTCCGTTCCTCGTTTATTCATGTGCTTATCCAAAGGTCCCTTAAACGCTCCTATAATATCTGCCTCCAATACTACATCTGGCAGCGTGTTTTAGACTTCAACCACTCTCTGTGTAAAAAAACATACCCCACACATTTCCTTTGAACTTTCTCCCTCTTACCTTAAATGCATGCCCTCTAGTATTAGACATTTCAGCTCTTGACTGTGAATCCTATCTATGCCTCTCATAATTTTATAAACTTCTATCAAGCCTCCTGTCAGCCTCACTGCTCCAGAGAAAACAGTCTGTGCCTGTCCAGCCTCTCTGTATAGCCCATTCCCTCTAATCCAGGCAGCATCCTGGTAAACCTCTTCTGCACCCTCTCCAAAGCCTCCACATTCTTCCTGAAACGTGGCGACCGGAATTGAACTCAATATGTGTAGCGTAACCGAAGTCTTATAAAGCTGCAACATCATTCTCGGACTGCTGATCTCTCAACCAAGACGGACAAAAGTGATTAATCTAAAGGTGAGGAAGGGATGAGAAAGGAAATAAAAAGGGAATTCCGGGCCAGTGGGCTGTGCAGATTGAGATGATGCTGTTGGTGGGAGAGTTTATGAAAGTATATGTGGTGAGACACTGGATTGAACCAAATGGTTGGAAATTGCCCAAGGGATGTGCCCAAGGCCAGCATTTATTGCCCAATCCTAATTGCCTTTTAACTGAGGGGCTTACTAAGGCATCTGAAAGAACAATTAAGAATCAGCCATAGGGGAGCATGAGAGGTAAGAGCAGACCATGTGGCCTGACAAGCCCACTTCACCATTCAAAAGGCTGCCCATGGTCCACATACCTCCATTCCTTGCTTATTCATGTGCTTATCCAAAGGCTGGTTGCCAGCCTTTCAACTGCACTTGTCTGTTCACCTCTCCTATCCCTCGAATCCCTAAGACACCAAAGATGTCTCTGTCTTAAATATATTCAGTGATCACATCTACAATCTTCTGGGGTAAAGATTCCAAATTCTTTGAGAGAAGAAATTGCTCCTCAGTACTAAACATTTGTCACCTTAGCCTACAACTCTGACCCCCTGCTTTTGATGCCTCAGCCAGGGACCTAGGACCTAATTAGCACTGTAATGTCTACACTGCATGTTTATCCCTCCTTTAATATGGAGACCAAAATTGCAAACATTATTCCTGGGGTTGTCTCAGGTTCATGTAGGATTGCAACAAGAATTCCATATTTTTGTATTCCAGTCTCCTTGCACTGAAGGCGAACATGCCAAAAATGCTTGCTATTCTTGTATCCTTATGTTTTGTGCTCCTTGTACAACTGCACATTTTGAACAGCAGCATCTGGATCTGGAATTGCATGTAGACCAGACCAGGTGAGGATGCAGATTTCCTTCCCTAAAGGGCATTAGTGAACTTTGAGATTTTATGACAATTCGGTAACTTCATGGTCACCTTAAGTAATGCTTGTTTTTCAATCTCGATTTAATTAATTTATATCAGTTCTGCTGGCATTTAAATGCTACATCATTCATCCAAGCTGGCTGTTTTTCAGATTGGAGGCCTGTGACCAGTGGTGTGTCACAGGGATCGGTGTTGGGCCCACTGTTTTTTGTCATCTATGTAAGTGGCTTGGGTGTGAACATAGGAGATGTGGTTAGTATTGGTGGGGTAGCGAACAACAAGAAAGGTTATCGCAGAGTACAAAGGGATCTTGAGCCAATGGTCCAAGGTGTAGCAGATAAGAGTTTAATTTAGATAAATGTGAGGTACTGCTTTTTGGAAAGGCAAATCAGGGCAGGACCTATACACTTAATGATAAGGTCTTGTGGAGTGTTGTCAAGCAAAGGGACCTTGGAGTGCAGGTTCATAGTTCTTTGAAAGTGGATTTGCAGATAGATAACATAGTGAAGAATGTGTTTGATACACTTTCCTTTATTGGCCAGTACACATTGAATTCAGTGCACATTGCGTATAGGAGGGTCATGTTGCTGCTGTGCAGGACACTGGTTAGGACACTTTTGGAATATTGATTGCAGTTCTGTTCTCCCTGCTGTAGGAAGGATGTTAAACTTGAAAGGGTTCAGAAAAGATTTACAAGGATTTTGCCAGGGTTGGAGTATTTGAGTTATAAGGAGAAGCTGAATAGCTTGGGCTTTTTGCTCTGTGTATTGGAGCCTGAGGGGTGACCTTATAGAGGTTTGTAAATCATGAGGAACATGGAGAGGGTGAATAGTCAAGTTTTTTTTCCAGGGTGGGGGACTTCAAAACGGAGGGCACATGTTTAAGGTGAGAGGGGGAAAATTTAAAAGGGACCTAAGGGGCAACTTTTTCACACAGGTGGTGGTTGTGTATGGAATGTGCTTCCAGGCCAAGTGATGGAGGCTGCTACAATTATAACATTTAAAAGCCATTTGGATGGGTATATGAATAGGAAGGGTTTGGAGGGATATGGGCCAAATGCTCACGAATGAGACTAGATTAATTTAGGATATCTGGTCGGCATGGATGAGTTGGACCGAACGGTCTGTTTCCGTGCTGTACAGCTCCATGACTCAATGACTGTACTAGTTCAGCAATATAATCGCTCTGCTGGTATTCTCAGTAATTGGAGTGCTCCATTTAGATTTGTGGTGTTTCTGCTCTCATTTCTTTAATAGATTTAATCAGTACTTTGACAAATTATTACACATTAAGTGCGACAGCATGAAGAGACAACTTGCGTTTCGACAGTAAAACATCCAAAGGTGCTTCTGAGGAGTCATTATGAAACCAAATTTGTCATTTTGTCATATAAGGAGATACTGGAGCAGGTGGCCAAAAGCTTGGCCAATGGCTTAGGTTTTAGGGAGGATCTTAAAGGAGGGGAGGAAGTTTTGGGTTTCAACTTAGAGCGTTTAGGGGCCAGGCAGCTAACAGCACAGCTTTTATTTGTGGGCTGAGGTGGACCAGGGATGCATAAGAGCTGAGGTATGCAGAGTTCCCACCCTTCGAAAGCGCTCCTCTTGTGAACTTATCATAAATAATGTCAGTTAAATCAGGAGTTATGGCACCCTGGAGAGTGGAAGGGTGGATATGGTGTCTTGTAGATTTATGTTGAAGTCACAAGTAACATGGACTGTGCCATAGGTCATAGTAAATGGAGTGTGTGAATGCAGCAAAATTATTATCCCTCCCTTTTCATGTTTACACACAGGCACTTGGATTTTTGAAACAGACCACTTTTGGGATCTAGGTATCACAGGCAGGGGTGCAAGAAGTACCCTGGAGAGACCATGGTGCTTTGTCCATGAGAATTGGAGAATGTTAGAGTGACTGCAGACAGCACGAGAGATCTGGAAACGAGGTGGCAGGCAATGTTGAGGGGGGAGGTAGGATTAGACTGGATTAAAGGAAGGTGTGGAAGTAAATGACAAGGAGAAGGTAACATCAATACTCCATGAAGTGTACTCATACTTGAAACACAGAAATGTGGTATGCAATTTGTGCACAGGAAGATCACACAAATAGCAGTGCACTAAGTGTCCAGATCCTGTAGTGTTTAGGCATTGGTTGAGGAATGAATATTACTTGACACATCATGGGGGATGGTGGAGGAGAAATGAGGCTACTCCCTGGATACCAGCCAAAATGTCAGCAAGGATTGCTTAATTTTTCTCCCAGTGTTTGAACTGAGGAAGAAAAGTCACCCAGGATTCTCACTGCTGTTTTTTTTTCACTCTCTAATGCATGGATGAGGGTGTTGGCATCAGGTTAGCGTTGTTGCTTTTCCCCACACTGAGAGATTGGGTGGCTGCTGTAATTGTTCACCGTCACCATGATTTTGCTCTTTCTCTGGGGCTTCCAGCCTCAGTAAGCTGAAGGATGAGCACTTGGACAATGACCCATGGACAGCCAATGTCTGTGGAATTCTACCCCAAATGGAAAATCACTGCCTAGGCCGTTGGTGGGCGTGTCTTCATTTGCCAAGTCCCCATGCTTTGGCATACCCTCCTACACCTCTGCCCCGCTCCATCTCATTTCCTCCTAAAGATATTCCCTCAAACCTCAGATATAGCAGAACTGCCGTTGATGGAATCAGATGTAGCACAGTGTGGAGCTGGAAAAACACAGCAGGCCAGGCAGCATCAGCGGAGCAGGAAAGCTGACATTTCAGTTTGGAACCCTGCTTCTGAAGAAGGGTCCCGACCTGGGTCTAGGCCCAAAACATCAGCTTTCCTGCTTCTCTGATGCTGCCTGGCCTGCTGTGTTCCTCCAGCTCCACGCTGTGTTTTTGCTGTTTTCCCTAAAACCTACCTCTTTGACCAACAACCTAATAATTCTCTACATGACTCGGCATCACACTTAGCAATGCTCCTGTGGTACAGCATATAATTTTATGGAAACGTATGAGTTATATATAGCCTGACGGAAAAGCAACAATAACCTGTGTTTAAGTAGCTCCATTAACATTTTAAAAAAAACTGTGAGGTACTTCACAGGAGCAGGAATATTGTATAACAATATCTGTACATAATCACCCTGCAAAGAATATTAAAAAGCACTTTATGGTGTTGTGTCTCATTCTGGGGTTCAAATCACCTTTATCAATAGCTCAGGAGCCACCTCTGGGCTTTGAATCACCGTACGAAGCCTTAATGAGGGGTTGCTGCCTTGCACTGACTGTGTGGAAGCCTGTGCTCTGCATTCTGTAGCAGTGTCTGATTAAATTAGGAGAAGGAGAGATAGAGAGAGAAAAGCACCCCTTAGGAGCAACGTATCACAGATAAGGGTTGAGGGTGGAGTTCCGCTGCCTAGCACAATAATTAAGCAGCAATAGAACTGACAGGGTCATCACATCGAAAACTCAGCCTCCCTCTGTGTTCCCTTATTAACAATACACACTTCATGGGGATTCCTGAGATAATCCCATAAATGGGCACGATGACATAGTCCTGCTGCTTTCTCCATGAAAGAGTGAATTTGCACAGTGATGTTGGAATTTTCCCAGGCTGTTCCTCCCTGCTGCCTGCTAGAATGTGGAACCTAGGCATGATTCATGTTGTCGGCTAAATCGAGGGCCCTCCCGTCCTTTCTAAGAGAATGTACAAAATCTAATGACACTGTTTCAAAGACGAGCAGGTGAATATCCCCAGGGTCACACGCACTTTATATCCGTCCACCAACATCACTTTAAAACAAAATTATCTTGTTCATTATCACACTGCTGGTTGTGTCCAGGAGCTGCGTTATCAGTTACATTTCCGACATTACCTCAGCGAGCACACTTCATAAATGGAAGGGTGCGAGGAAAATGTTATTACATGTATTTCCTTTATGTTTGTACGTGATGTGGGAGCCACTGCTAAGGAGAGCACATTTTGCCCATCTGTAGTTCACCTTGAATTGATTGGCTCTCTGAGCCATTTCAGAGAGTTCTGAAGAAGGGTCAGTGGACCCGAAATGTTAACTGTACTTTATAGCCACAGATGCCTTCAGACCTGTTGAGTTTTTCCAGCAATTTCTGTTTTTATTTCTGATTTCCGACATCTGCAGTTCTTTTGGTTTTTCACTTCAGAGGGCAGTTAGGAGTTGCTGTGGATCGGAGTCACATGTAGGTCAGACAGGGAAAGATTAGCAGATTTCCTTCTCTGAAGGACATTAGTAAACACGACTGGGTTTTTAAACAACAACTGAGAGCAAATACATGGTGACCCAGTTGTATTGAATATAAGTTTTGTCACCTGGATTCAAACTCGTGGCCCTAGAGTTTTACCTGAGGGCTCGAGATAATATGCCCAGTGGCATAGATAGAGTTGATAGCTAGAGACTATTTCCCAGGGCAGAAATGGCTAGCACGAGGGGTCATAGTTTTAAGCTGGTTGGTGGAAAGTATAGAGGGGATGTCAGAGGCGGGTTCTTTACACAGAGTTGTGAGAGCATGGAATGCGTTGCCAGCAGCAGTTGTGGAAGCAAGGTCATTGGGGTCATTTAAGAGACTGCTGGACATGCATATGGTCACAGAAATTTGAGGGTGCATACATGAGGATCAATGGTCAGCACAACATTGTGGGCTGAAGGGCCTGTTCTGTGCTGTATTGTTCTATGTTCTATGAACTATCAGTGCACCACTATTTCTTGGTAGTGCCACTGAGGAAATCAAATATTGAAAGGTACTTTACTGAAACTTTAATGTTACAGAGGGTGCAGTAACCATAATGTGGTCAGCCAGGTGGACCTCACAGAATATGAGTTCCCTGATTGGGGCCATTAGTCTTCCTTTTCAGTAGGATGAAATCTAAAATTTGTTGCTTCTCCTCAGTGTCATCTCCAGACATTGGGATAATGGTAGGATTTGATCAGTGGTACATACACAGTGTTGAACAGAAGGCAGGCGGGAGTGATTCGAGAAGGCAGATCACCACCCCTTCCTCAGGGAGAATTAGACACGGGTAAAAATTGCCAGCCCAGCCAGTGATGAAAGAATGAAAGGAAAGTGTATAAAAATGCAAGACTTTCTTTACGTGAACTACATGTCAAATTTGTTTAGACTCTGTGTGAGGGAACATTTTGAAAACAGTCTCATTCGGATTGTTGGAAGCTGGGGGCATTGGCTGAGGCAGCTCTGCATGGGGGACAGACTGTTACGGTGAGCAGTGCAGGCCAGTTTCCTTTGCCATGTTGGTTGGTCTTAGACAGAGGTGGGGAGACAGTGACTATCTCCATAACCCTTGGGCACTCGAGAGGTAATGTGTCGGACTCTGGCTGAGACAGGGTCAGGTTTTCCTGCGAAGCACCCTATGGTTGAATAGCCTGCCAGTATGCACTCTGATCAAAGGCCGCGAATGTTGCCTGGTACCTTCAGAAATGCATTTAAGGAACAACTATGCACCTGTGCAACAGAGAAAGGTTACATTGATAGGGGTAAATGTCTGAAAGGGGATAGGAGGCTGTTGAAGTGGTTCACTAACGCTGACATGGACCCATTCGGTCAAAGGGCCTGTGCTTGAGCTGTTAAATTCTGTGAGACAATTTCTTGTCTTAATTTGATTCAGTACGTGTAGAAAAAGAAGAGTGAAATTACAGGAAAGATAAATACTGTAAAATGAAAATTCTTGCCCGAGGGGCAGTCAAATGGAATAATTTTGCATTTTTATAAATTCACTGTGCCCAGAGAACACTTTACACACACTGCCGGAGGGAGTGGTGACATGTTCCTAATGCCTTTTTCTAAAAGAATTGCAGGAGCTCTTGTCAGTCCTGCCAGCATTGTTTGCAGTCCTCATAAGAGGATATATGTAGCTTACAAGGGAAGGGAGATGATGGTGCAGTGGTAATGTCACTGGATTAAATATTCAGTGGGAACCCCAGGTTAGGGGAGTATTGGTTCAAATCCCATCAGGACTGATATAAAAGAGATAACAAGGTGTAGAGCTGGATGAACTCAGCAAGCCAGGCAGCATTAGAGAAACAGGCATTTTGGGCCTAGACCCTTCTTCAGAAAATGATATAAAATTTGAGTTGAATGAGGAATTTCAAATTAAGAGCTAGCTTGCTAATTGCTTTATAAAATATCCATCTGGCTCACACATGCCTTCAGGGAGGAAAATCTGCTATTTAACATATATGTAACTCCATTCCCAGTAACTCCAGTGATGTGTGATTGGGAGGGGTGGTCTTAATTGGCCTCTGAAATTGCCTGAGCATACCTCAGGGCATCTATCCAGGGATCTAACAGCACATCTCTAGGCTATCATAGAAACCCTACAGTGTGCAACAAGACCATTCAGCCCACCAAGTGCACACTAATCCTCTGAAGAGCATCCTATCCCCATAACCCAACATTTCCTCAGGAAAGTCCACCTAGTCTGTGTCTCCCTGGGCAGTAAGGGGCAATTTAGCACGGCCAATCCAACCTAACCTGCACATCTTTGGCCTGTGGGAGGAAACCCTACACAGACAGCCACGCAAGAGTGGAATTGAACCCAGGTCCCTGGTGCGGCCAGGCAGCCGTGCTAACCACTGAGCCACCCAAGTAGGTTGTGACTTGAACCTGGAGCCTCCTGGCCCAGAGCTAGGGACAATACCATTGTGTCACAAGAGCACTCCTGTTCCTGATGCTTCTTTTGCAAATTATCTGAAGCTTGTGCTATCTGGTTCTCTGAAATATCCTTAAATGTAAATCACCTAACCTAGTAGTGAATTCCACATTCTCACATTGGAGTGAAGACCCCAATGCTCAGCAAATCAGGCTTTATGAAAGAATACTACTTTCTACAGAGAACTTTAGAATCCGAACTCATTCTGCTCGTTGCAGATAACAACAGAGGGATGGAGAGGAAAGAGTTAACAATCTTTTGTTGCGATTGGAGGAGCTGATATAATGCTCAATTCTTCTGATTGCCAGAGGCTGACAGCTTGTCCAGTATATGTGAGATTGTGTGGCTAATAAGCCATTGATTATACATTGGATCTCTGTTTGCAATACCGGCAAGGCAGAAAGCATGGAAAGTGAAACACAGGAACTGCGGAATGGATCATGGACCATATTGGGCAATTGTCGCTGATGTTTTTGGGGGGTTTTGTCAGCAAATGTGTGAGGGCATATGCAATGCTGGGCAGAATCAGAGATCGAGAGAGGGTTTGTGAGGACAGAGGCCTCAGTGAAAGGGAATGATTGTGGGACATTCGCAACTGTCAGGATGAGGGGCAGCTCTAGAGGCTTTGAGAGCTGGGTTCAAACACCACTGCTACCACTTGGGGAAAATAGGAACTGCAGATGCTGGAGAATCCAAGATAACAAGATGTAGAGCTGGATGAACACAGCGGGCCAAGCAGCTTGCTCCTCTGATGCTGCCTGGCCTGCTGTGTGCATCCACCTCTACCCCTTGTTATCTCTGCTACCATTTGGGAACTGGTTTATTAAAATAAGCATGAAATAGAAAGCTGATGTCAGTCATGAAACTGTTGGGTTGTATAAAACTCCTCTGGTTCCCTCTTGTCCTTGAGGAAATGGCTGTGCTGTCCTGAACCCCAGCACCAGTGTGGGCCATAGAGATTTACAGCACAGAAACAGACCCTTCAGTCCAACTTGCCTGAGCCAACCAGATATCCTGAATAAATCTAGTCCCATTTGCAAGCATTTGGCCCATATCCCTGTAAACCCTTCCTATTCATATACCCACCCAGATGCCTTTTGCATGTTATAATTGTGCCAGACTCCACCACTTCCTCTGGCAGCTCATTCCATACACACACCATTCTCTGTGGGGAAAGTTGCCCCTCAGGTCCCTTTGAAATCTTTCCCCTCTCACCTTCAACCTATGCTCTCTAGTTTTGGACTCCCTCACTCTGGGTAAACGACCTTGACTATTCACCGTATCCATGCCCCTCATTATTTTATAAACCTCCACAGAGTTACCCCTCAACCTCCAATGCTCCAAGGAAAATAGCCCCATCCTATTCAGCATCTCCCTACAGATCAAACCCTCCAACCTTGTCAACATCCTTTCGAGTTTCACAACATCCTTCCAATAGCCAAGAGACTCCTCAACACTCTATGAGATGGTCAGGCAAGCCATTCAGTTTATTGGGGATGAGCAATAAATGCCTACTTTGCCAGCGGTGCCCATATGCCAGGATTGGATGAGAAGGAAGAAACAGGGTGAAGCTGTGGGAAAGATGGTGATCTCTGGGAAAGAGGCAGGAACAGGCAGGAGGGTACAATGACACTGTGCCAAGGGATGATGGGAAGGATGACAGAGGTGCCACCATTTAATGATAGCCACTGACACTGGGGTTGGTTAGCTCAGTTGACTGGTTGGCTGCTTTCTGACAGAGTATTGTTAACAGTGTGGGCTCAGTTACTGTGTTGGACCCTTCTTCTCAATCTGTCTCTTTGCCTAAAGTGAGGTGACCCTTAGGTTCAACGACCAACAGTTATTTACGTGCTGATGGGAGAGTAACACTGTGGTCTGGTTCGCGCCTTCACAATGAATGGCAACAATGTTTGTGAACCAATGAAAGAGCGTAGCCCAGGCATTCGTTGTCATGGAAACCCTGTGCCAAACATCTGCTCAACCACTTTGCTGCAACCCTTTGCTTTCTCAAAGTGGTCTCCCTGCATTGCAACAAGAAACCTGCATTTCCTGATCCTGACCAATCAGGGCCAATCTGGACTCGAGTGGGGTGATGGTGAGTAGGACCATTTGGGGTTTGAAATGATCAGCACTCGATCAAGTCTCTCCTGATTGGTGCTCTGCTACCAGAATCAGGCCATGACCCAGTCAACAGGCACTCATTGATTGAACCATGTCTTGAACTCAGCAGTGGGACCAGGGTAGCTAGGATGTGTAGTATAAAGGTTTAATAACTATCACATACATTGTTAGAGGTTAAAAAATAACAGGAAGTAAGATGAGTAGGCTGTTTGGCCTATGAGCTGATGCTGCCATTCACAATGAACATGCCTGATCTCCTATCTCAACAACATAATCCCACATAGTTCCATTACCTCATAACACCTTTAGCTCCTAGAAATCTATATATTTCTTCTGTAAATATATTTGTTGGCCATTGTTCCTACCTTCTGTAATAAATATTCTAAAAATTCATTACCCTTTGAGTGAAGAAATTTCTCCTCATCCAAGTCTGAAATGATCTCCTGTGCATCCTGAGGCCCCTTGTTCTTGACCTGTTTCCAGGGTTAATGTCAGGCCGGTATTCAGTCTGTGCAAATCTGTCGGACTTGGATGTGTTTCAAGAAGAGCCCTTGTCATTCCTTTAAACTTCAGTGAATATAGACCCCAATCAACCCAATCTCTCCTTATATAACAATCCCAGATGAAGCTTTGCTGCACTCCCTGTATGGCTAATTTTCTTAGGAAGGGGACCAACACATCGCACAATACACTAGGCGTGGTCTTGCAAGGCCCTCCAGTAAGACTTCCACACTCTACCCAAATCCACTTGCAATGAAAGCCGACCCACCATTTGCTTTTTTAACTGAAGCTAATTTAGCACTTTACAAGTCAGACCACAGTTGGAACATTATGACAGTGTTGAACCCTTTACCTAAGAAAAGATATTTGGTATTGGTCTAGAGAAGGTTCACTAGGTTGATCAGAGTTGTGAGGAGAGGTTTAATGGGTCAGGCTTGTACTGATTGGAGTTTGGACGAATGAGAGGCAACTGTTGAAAAATACAAGGTGCTTAAGGGATTTGACAGCGTACTTGTGGAAAGGTGGTTTCCCCTTGTGGTAGATCCAGGACAAGAGGGCATAATCTTAGAGTAAGGGGAAATCAAGGTTTATGGGGAAAAGGCAGGAAAGTCAAGTTGAGGACTATCAGATCGACCATGATCTCATTGAAAGGCAGAGCAAACTCGATGGGCTGAATAGCCTACTTCCTCTGCTAGATCACATAGCCTTCTGATAACTGATTGCTGCTCACTGGTATCAGACAGTGTTAGCTCATATGGAGATGGCTCCTGGGAGGAAAAGGTTCTGATGAAACCCTGAAGCAGTTGACCTCATCAATGGTGTAAGTATCCAACAACCTAGTTCATAACAGCATGGTTTCCAGTTCTCTTCTATAGAAATCAGGCAGACCCAGTCATGGTGTGGATGCAGGCTGGTCATTTAGAGGATGGGACGTTACCTACTCTGCTTGGGATAGATTCAGGAGAAGCCCTTGCAGGTGAGATCCACACACTGGGAAGCTGACTGGCTTTCTGTGCTGCTAATCAACAGCTGTTTCACCAGACAGGCTGCCTCAGTAATCTGGTAGGAAGAAGCACCAATGATATCCACCTTGCTGATCTCGAAGGAAACAGGCACCAGCCTTTCTCCTCACATGGTTTCCCCGTTGGGTGATCAGAAAGGGGTTTGGCTGAGAATACGTTGCATGGCAACCGAGCTTATAAACCCCACCTTCAGAATCTACTAGCTTTTACAGACTCTAAGCATCTGGGTTGGGCGAGTGAAGCACACAATTCAAATTGGACAGTGAGCAAAGATTAACATGTTGTGAATCACTGGGTACTGGAAGGTTGGTGAGATCAAAGAAGGATTTGTGGATGTGGACAATTCAGAAGCAAGTACAGAAAGTGCTGGATCAATGTTAGTCAACATCGATGAAGAGGAAATTGTAGGATAACTAAGATTGGGCATGCATCCTAAATTCTAGAAGATTCTTATTTGCTGTGCCCTTTGGAGTTAAATGCTGGGGCCTTCCACAACCTCAGGATGCCCCATCGGGATCTCACAGCCAATTAAGTATTTCTGAAATATCTCCTTTGCTGTAATGTAGGAAACAGTGATCAATTCACACACAGAAAGCTCTCAGAAAAACCAATGAGAACAATTTCTGAAGAACGGTCCCGAACCAAAATGTCAATTTTCGTGCTCCTCTGAAGCTGCCTGGCCTGCTGTGTTCCTCCAGCTCCAAACTGTTATCTCTGACTCCAGCATCAGCAGTTCTTACTATCTCTGAGTGAGAACTTCCCGTCTGTTCCAGCTAATTGTCAGGAGAACTTCTCCGCTCTTCTTGAGAATAGTGTGATGAGATTTCCCATAGAGAAGGCAGATTTTTAAAGATGGTGCCTGTAACAGGGCAGTGCTTGCACAGTACAGCTCTGAAGCGTCAGCATTGATTCTGTGTTCAAGTCTCTGTGCTGTTTATCACCACAAATCTCTGGGGCTCTACCAAAATAGACACTGGGACTTAAGGTAATGGCACAGTCAGTGAACCATTACATTGTTATGGGCTCGATGTTGCAGCACCTATAATGCTATTTTCCAAGACTATCCAATTAGTCTCAATGCCCTACCCTTTCTGCCAGAGATATTCAATTAATCCCAAACCTGCCCTCTCTGCCAGGACTATCAGTTTGTCCCAACCATGTTCTCTCTGCCAGGGCTATCCAGTTGGTCTGTTCCAATGCCACACCCTCGCTGCTCAGACTATCCATTAGTCCCACTGCCCTAAACTGTCTGCCAGGCTATCCTTTAATCCCAGTGCCCTATGCTGTCTGCTAGGCTATCCTTTAATCCCAGTGCCCTATCCTGGCTGCCAGACTATCTGTTAGACGCAATGCCCTGCACTGTCTGCCAGACTATTCGTTAGTCCCAGTGCCCTATACTGTCTGCCAGGCTATCCGTTAGTCCCAGTGCCCTGTACTGTCTGCCAGGCTATCCGTTAGTCCTAGTGCCCTGTACTGTCTCCCAGGCTATCCATTAGTCCCAGTGCCCTGTACTGTCTGCCAGACTATCCGTTCGTCCCAGTGCTGTATCCTGTCTGCCAGGCTATCCGTTAGTCCCAGTCCTCTATCGTGTCTGCCAAACTATCCATTAGGCCCAGTGCCGTATACTTTCTGCCAGACTATCCATTAGTCCCAGTGCCCTGTACTGTTTGCCAGACTATCCATCAGTCCCAGTGCCCTGTACAGTCTGCCAGACTATCCGTCAGTCCCAGTGCCCTATCCTGTCTGCCAGACTATCCGTTAGTCCCAGTGCCCTGTACTGTCTGCCAGTCTATCCGTTAGTCCCAGTGCCCTATACTGTCTGCCGTGCTATCCATTAGTCCCAGTGCCCTGTACTGTCTGCCAGACTATCCGTTAGTTCTAGTGCCCTGTACTGTCTGACAGACTATCCGTTAGTCCCAGTGCCCTGTATTGTCTGCCAGACTATCTATTAGTCCCAATGCCCTGTACTGTCTGCCAGGCTATCTGTTAGTCCCAGTGCCCTGTATTGTCTGCCAGACTATCCATTAGTCCCAATGCTCTGCACTGTCTGCCAGACTATCTATTAGTCCCAATGCCCTGTACTGTCTGCCAGGCTATCTGTTAGTCCCAGTGCCCTGTACTGTGTGCCAGGCTATCTGTTCGTCCCAGTGCCCTGTACTCTCTGTCAGGCTGTCCATTAGTCCCTGTTCTCTATCATGTCTGCCAGACTATCCGTTAGTTCCAGTGCCATGAAGGGTCTAGGCCCGAAACGTCAGCTTTTGTGCTCCTGAGATGCTGCTGGGCCTACTGTGTTCATTCAGCCTCACATTGCATTGCCCTGTACTGTTTGTCGGGCTATCCATTAGTCCCAGTGCCCTGTACTGTCTGCCAGTCTATCCGTTAGTCCCAATGCCCTGTACTGTCTGCCAGGCTATCTATTAGTCCCAGTGCCCTGTATTTTCTGCCAGGCTATCCGTTAGTCCCAGTGCTCTGTACTGTCTGCCAGGCTATCCGTTAGTCCCAGTGCCCTGTACTGACTGCCAGGCTATCCGTTAGTCCCAGTGCCCTGTGCTGTCTGCCAGGCTATCCGTTAGTCCCAGTGCCCTGTACTGTCTGCCAGGCTATCCGTTAGTCCCAGTGCCCTGTACTGTCTGCCAGGCTATCCGTTAGTCCCAGTGCCCTGTGCTGTCTGCCAGGCTATCCGTTAGTCCCAGTGCCCTGTACTGTCTGCCAGGCTATCCGTTAGTCCCAGTGCCCTGTACTGTCTGCCAGGCTATCCGTTAGTCCCAGTGCCCTGTGCTGTCTGCCAGGCTATCCGTTAGTCCCAGTGCCCTGTACTGTCTGCCAGACTATCCATTAGTCCCAGTGCCCTGTACTGTCTGCCAGGCTATCCATTAGTCCCAGTGCCCTGTACTGTCTGCCAGACTATCCATTAGTCCCAGTGCCCTGTACTGTCTGCCAGACTATCTGTTAGTCCCAGTTCTCTATACTGTCTGCCAGACTATCCATTAGTCCCAGTTCTCTATACTGTCTGCCAGACTATCCGTTAGTCCCAGTGCCCTGTACTGTCTGCCAGGCTATCCATTAGTCCCAGTGCCCTGTACTGTCTGCCAGACTATCCATTAGTCCCAGTCTCTATACTGTCTGCCAGACTATCCATTAGTCCCAGTGCCCTGTACAGTCTGCCAGACTATCCCTTAGTCCCAGTGCCCTCTATTGTCTGCCAGACTATCCATTAGTCCCAATGCCCTGTACTGTCTGCCAGACTATCCGTTAGTCCCAGTGCCCTGTACTGTCTGCCAGGGTATCCGTTAGTCCTAGTGCCCTGTACTGTCTGCCAGGCTATCAGTTAGTCCCAGTGCCCTGTGCTGTCTGCCAGGCTATCCGTTAGTCCCAGTGCCCTGTGCTGTCTGCCAGGCTATCCATTAGTCCCTGTGCCCTGTACTGTCTGCCAGGCTATCTGTTAGTCCCAGTGCCCTGTACTGTGTGCCAGTCTATCTGTTAGTCCCAGTGCCCTGTACTGTCTGCCAGACTATCCGTTAGTCCCAGTGCCCTGTACTGTCTGCCAGGCTATCCGTTAGTCCCAGTTCTCTATACTGTCTGGCAGACTATCCATTAGTCCCAGTTCTCTATACTGTCTGCCAGACTCTCCGTTAGTCCCAGTGCCCTGTACTGTCTGCCAGACTATCCTTTAGTCCCAGTGCCCTGTACTGTCTGCCAGGCTATCTATTAGTCCCAGTGCCCTGTACAGTCTGCCAGACTATCCGTTAGTCCCAGTGCCCTGTATTGTCTGCCAGGCTATCTATTAGTCCCAGTGCCCTGTACTGTCTGCCAGACTATCCGTTCGTCCCAGTGCTGTATCCTGTCTGTCAGGCTATCCGTTAGTCCCAGTGCTCTATCTTGTCTGCCATGCTATCCGTTAGTCCTAGTGCCCTGTACTGTCTGCCAGGCTATCCGTTAGTCCCAGTGCCCTGTACTGTCTGCCAGGCTATCCGTTAGTCCCAGTGCCCTGTACTGTCTGCCAGACTATCCATTAGTCCCAGTGCCCTGTACTGTCTGCCAGACTATCTATTAGTCCCAATGCCCTGTACTGTCTGCCAGGCTGTCTGTTAGTCCCAGTGCCCTGTACTGTCTGCCAGGCTATCCATTAGTCCCACTGCCCTGTACTGTCTGCTAGTCCATCCGTTAGTCCCAGTGCCCTGTACTGTCTGCCAGGCTATCCGTTAGCCCCAGTGCGCTATACTGTCTGCCAGGCTATCCATTAGTCCCTGTGCCCTGTACTGTCTGCCCGTCTATCTGTTAGTCCCAATGCCCTGTACTTTCTGCCAGTCTATCTGTTAGTCCCAGTGCCCTGTACTGTCTGCCAGACTATCCGTTAGTCCCAGTGCCCTGTACTGTCTGCCAGGCTATCCGTTAGTCCCAGTTCTCTATACTGTCTGCCAGACTATCCATTAGTCCCAGTTCTCTATACTGTCTGCCAGACTATCCGTTAGTCCCAGTGCCCTGTACTGTCTGCCAGGCTATCCATTAGTCCCAGTGCCCTGTACTGTCAGCCAGACTATCCATTAGTCCCAGTTCTCTATACTGTCTGCCAGACTATCCATTAGTCCCAGTTCTCTATACTGTCTGCCAGGCTATCCATTAGTCCCAGTGCCCTGTACAGTCTGCCAGACTATGCATTAGTCCCAGTGCCCTGTACTGTCTGCCAGGCTATCCGTTAGTCCCAGTCCTCTATCGTGTCTGCCAAACTATCCATTAGGCCCAGTGCCGTATACTTTCTGCCAGACTATCCATTAGTCCCAGTGCCCTGTACTGTTTGCCAGACTATCCGTCAGTCCCAGTGCCCTGCACAGTCTGCCAGACTATCCGTCAGTCCCAGTGCCCTATCCTGTCTGCCAGACTATCCGTTAGTCCCAGTGCCCTGTACTGTCTGCCAGTCTATCCGTTAGTCCCAGTGCCCTGTACTGTCTGCCAGACTATCCGTTAGTTCTAGTGCCCTGTACTGTCTGACAGACTATCCGTTAGTCCCAGTGCCCTGTATTGTCTGCCAGACTATCTATTAGTCCCAATGCCCTGTACTGTCTGCCAGGCTATCTGTTAGTCCCAGTGCCCTGTATTGTCTGCCAGACTATCCATTAGTCCCAATGCTCTGCACTGTCTGCCAGACTATCTATTAGTCCCAATGCCCTGTACTGTCTGCCAGGCTATCTGTTAGTCCCAGTGCCCTGTACTGTGTGCCAGGCTATCCGTTCGTCCCAGTGCCCTGTACTCTCTGTCAGGCTGTCCATTAGTCCCTGTTCTCTATCATGTCTGCCAGACTATCCGTTAGTTCCAGTGCCATGAAGGGTCTAGGCCCGAAACGTCAGCTTTTGTGCTCCTGAGATGCTGCTGGGCCTACTGTGTTCATTCAGCCTCACATTTCATTGCCCTGTACTGTTTGTCGGGCTATCCATTAGTCCCAGTGCCCTGTACTGTCTGCCAGACTATCCGTTAGTCCCAATGCCCTGTACTGTCTGCCAGGCTATCTATTAGTCCCAGTGCCCTGTATTTTCTGCCAGGCTATCCGTTAGTCCCAGTGCTCTGTACTGTCTGCCAGGCTATCCGTTAGTCCCAGTGCCCTGTACTGACTGCCAGGCTATCCGTTAGTCCCAGTGCCCTGTGCTGTCTGCCAGGCTATCCGTTAGTCCCAGTGCCCTGTACTGTCTGCCAGGCTATCCGTTAGTCCCAGTGCCCTGTACTGTCTGCCAGGCTATCCGTTAGTCCCAGTGCCCTGTGCTGTCTGCCAGGCTATCCGTTAGTCCCAGTGCCCTGTACTGTCTGCCAGACTATCCATTAGTCCCAGTGCCCTGTACTGTCTGCCAGGCTATCCATTAGTCCCAGTGCCCTGTACTGTCTGCCAGACTATCCGTTAGTCCCAGTGCCCTGTACTGTCTGCCAGACTATCCATTAGTCCCAGTGCCCTGTACTGTCTGCCAGACTATCCATTAGTCCCAGTCTCTATACTGTCTGCCAGACTATCCATTAGTCCCAGTTCTCTATACTGTCTGCCAGGCTATCCATTAGTCCCAGTGCCCTGTACAGTCTGCCAGACTATGCATTAGTCCCAGTGCCCAGTACTGTCTGCCAGACTATCCCTTAGTCCCAGTGCCCTCTATTGTCTGCCAGACTATCCATTAGTCCCAGTTCTCTATACTGTCTGCCAGACTATCCATTAGTCCCAGTTCTCTATACTGTCTGCCAGACTATCCGTTAGTCCCAGTGCCCTGTACTGTCTGCCAGGCTATCCATTAGTCCCAGTGCCCTGTACTGTCTGCCAGACTATCCATTAGTCCCAGTTCTCTATACTGTCTGCCAGACTATCCATTAGTCCCAGTTCTCTATACTGTCTGCCAGGCTATCCATTAGTCCCAGTGCCCTGTACAGTCTGCCAGACTATGCATTAGTCCCAGTGCCCTGTACTGTCTGCCAGACTATCCTTTAGTCCCAGTGCCCTGTACTGTCTGCCAGACTATCCGTTAGTCCCAGTGCCCTGTACTATCTGCCAGACTATCCGTTAGTCCCAGTTCTCTATACTGTCTGGCAGACTATCCATTAGTCCCAGTTCTCTATACTGTCTGCCAGACTCTCCGTTAGTCCCAGTGCCCTGTACTGTCTGCCAGACTATCCTTTAGTCCCAGTGCCCTGTACTGTCTGCCAGGCTATCTATTAGTCCCAGTGCCCTGTACAGTCTGCCAGACTATCCGTTAGTCCCAGTGCCCTGTATTGTCTGCCAGGCTATCTATTAGTCCCAGTGCCCTGTACTGTCTGCCAGACTATCCGTTCGTCCCAGTGCTGTATCCTGTCTGTCAGGCTATCCGTTAGTCCCAGTGCTCTATCTTGTCTGCCATGCTATCCGTTAGTCCTAGTGCCCTGTACTGTCTGCCAGGCTATCCGTTAGTCCCAGTGCCCTGTACTGTCTGCCAGGCTATCCGTTAGTCCCAGTGCCCTGTACTGTCTGCCAGACTATCCATTAGTCCCAGTGCCCTGTACTGTCTGCCAGACTATCTATTAGTCCCAATGCCCTGTACTGTCTGCCAGGCTGTCTGTTAGTCCCAGTGCCCTGTACTGTCTGCCAGACTATCCGTTAGTCCCACTGCCCTGTACTGTCTGCTAGTCCATCCGTTAGTCCCAGTGCCCTGTACTGTCTGCCAGGCTATCCGTTAGCCCCAGTGCGCTATACTGTCTGCCAGGCTATCCATTAGTCCCTGTGCCCTGTACTGTCTGCCAGTCTATCTGTTAGTCCCAATGCCCTGTACTTTCTGCCAGTCTATCTGTTAGTCCCAGTGCCCTGTACTGTCTGCCAGACTATCCGTTAGTCCCAGTGCCCTGTACTGTCTGCCAGGCTATCCGTTAGTCCCAGTTCTCTATACTGTCTGCCAGACTATCCATTAGTCCCAGTTCTCTATACTGTCTGCCAGACTATCCGTTAGTCCCAGTGCCCTGTACTGTCTGCCAGGCTATCCATTAGTCCCAGTGCCCTGTACTGTCTGCCAGACTATCCATTAGTCCCAGTTCTCTATACTGTCTGCCAGACTATCCATTAGTCCCAGTTCTCTATACTGTCTGCCAGGCTATCCGTTAGTCCCAGTGCCCTGTACTGTCTGCCAGGCTATCCATTAGTCCCAGTGCCCTGTACTGTCTGCCAGACTATCCATTAGTCCCAGTTCTCTATACTGTCTGCCAGACTATCCATTAGTCCCAGTTCTCTATACTGTCTGCCAGGCTATCCATTAGTCCCAGTGCCCTGTACAGTCTGCCAGACTATGCATTAGTCCCAGTGCCCTGTACTGTCTGCCAGACTATCCTTTAGTCCCAGTGCCCTGTACTGTCTGCCAGGCTATCTATTAGTCCCAGTGCCCTGTACAGTCTGCCAGACTATCCGTTAGTCCCAGTGCCCTGTACTGTCTGCCAGGCTATCTATTAGTCCCAGTGCCCTGTACTGTCTGCCAGACTATCCGTTCGTCCCAGTGCTGTATCCTGTCTGCCAGGCTATCCGTTAGTCCCAGTGCTCTATCTTGTCTGCCAGGCTATCCGTTTGTCCCTCTGCTCTGTCCTCTCCCCCAGGCTTATTCCGAGTTTGGATAGAGAAGGAGACTTGGTGATTTATCACAGTGCATCTTGTAGATTGTACTCACTGCTGCTGCTTAGCATTGATGGGGGAGGGAGAGAATGTTGAATGTTGTGGTGTCAGTCAAGTAAATTGCCTCGTCAGTAAGAAACATTGTTTATGCACCAGTGATTTCAGCAAAACAGTTTAGCTGGTGGTCACTTTGTACATTTTGTAAAGACAAGGGAGTTTGCCAGATAGTAAATGGTCGCTAATTGAGAGCAAAGGCCACACACAATAAACTACTTTCAAATGCCTGATCTTTCTTTCTTTTCTGGAGTCTTTAGAAACATATATTTATAGTAGATAATGAAAACTACAGAATGTAATCCTCAAAACATTGGTACGAAAATCTCAAATAATTAAAGTGGGGTTTGACTGTGTGAGTCACTGAAAAACTCCAGCCGTGAATATAAACAGATGGAATTACAGAATGTGATGCCAAGAAATGATGGTTTGAGAAAACAACCCAGAGTCTCCTAATGAAAAACAGAATTTTATGAATTCTTTGTCATTAGTGGCCATACCTTCATCCGCCTGAAACCCTTAGCTCTGCAGTTCCCTCCCTGACCTGGAGTTTATCCAAAACTCTATCCCTAACTTGCACCAAGTCATGAATCCTTTGTCAGTCTTGTTTTCACTGGCCTACGTTCGCTCCTGGTCAAGCAACCTTTTAGCTGTAAAATTCTCATCCTTATTTTCAAATACCTCCATGCCGTCACCCCATCTATCTCTGGAAACTTCTCCAGCCTTCCGAGAAATCTGCTGGAATTTCCCTAGTTCTGACATTGCATGCATCCCCAATTTTATTGGTGTCTGTGACTTCAGCCGCTAGAACCTGCAAGTTGCCTCCTGCACCCCTCTCCCTTGGTTTCCTCCTTAATACCTACATCTTCGATTGCAGCCATCTTAAAATGCCCTTCTCTGGTTTAGTGTGTTATGCTTTGTTTGAACGCTTCTCCTGTGAAGGCCTGAGAGACATTTTGTTGTGTCACGGAATCTACAGTCAATATAAGTTGTTGTTGTAGAACGCTCCATGATTCTGTTCCTCTCTCTTCTTTCTGATACCTCCTAAACTACCTGTTTAAATGACTGCAGTCCATGGTGTTGGCACATCCATTGCACTGTTTACAGAGGGAGCTCTAGTATTTTGAACCAGTGACAGTGAAGGAATGGTAATTATAGTTCCAGGCCAGGGAAAGGCTTGAAACTGCTCTTGAACAAACCTTAGTGATTCTCATAAACGGTAAGCCCCAGTGGCAGTGGGACAGCACCATAGCACTGCTGCCTCTCAGCGCCAGGGACCTGGGTTTGATTCTACCCGTGTGGAGTTTGCACGCTCTCCCCATGTGTGTGTGAGTTTCCTCCGGGTGCTCTGGTTTCCTCCCACAGACCAGAGAAGTGCAGGCTAGGTGGATTAGCCATGGGGAATGTAGGGTTGTGGAGATAGGGTAGGAAGGTGGGTCTGGGTGGGATGGTCTTATAGGGTAGGAAGGTGGGTCTGGGTGGGATGCTCTTTGGAGGGTCAGTAGGGGCTGAATGGCCTGCTTCCACACTGGGGAGATTCTATGATTCAGTGCTGCCACACACCAGCTGTGGATGTAGTCCCAACTTAGTGGGCAGCTTTACTCCTGTTGTTGGGAGTGTTATTGGAGCTGCCCTCATCCAGGCAAGAGGGGAGTATTCCATCACACTCCTGACTTGTGCCTGGTCAATGGTGTCCAGGCTTCGGGGAGTCAGGAGGTGAGTCATCCACAGTGGGATTCCGAGCTTCCAGCCTCAGTATTTATATGGCAAGTCCAGTTCAGGTTTGGATCAGGAGTAACCCCCAGGACGTTGGGGATGGTTCGGTAACAATTTTTAAAAGAATGATTTGCTGCGGAGTGCCACATTGGTGTTGCGTCCCTCTGAAAGTGTGGATATAATTCCTGCGTTGCCAATCACTGATTTTGCTTACAAGGCGCAAATGCCCCAGAAATAAACCCCTCGCCATTAATGAGAGTGATTTCCACAGAAGGTGCCAAATCACTGCTTTACCTGTTAATTGTGATAATTAATTCAGAGTTGCCACAGGCTGTGCAGTTTTAATCAAGGACTGCTAATGATGAGGAAATATGAAGGTGTTTCTCCTGGGATATTAAGAGTGAATATACTTCCCTGGGAGTGGATGCTGTGCAGGCAAGGTGCGCTTGCTGCAAAAACCCCAAACAGAAATAGTTGCTGCACTCCACTTCCCCCACCCACCCCAAGCTTCCTCCAAATGCCTCGTCTTGCCTTTCAAAATCCTGCTGAGACATTGTTCCGGAGGCTGCTCAACATGGGCGGCACGGTGGCTCAGTGATTAGCACTGCTGCCTCACAGCACTAGGGACCCGGGTTCAATTCCACCCTCGGGGTGACTGTCTGTGTGGAGTTTCCACGTTCTCCCCGTGTCTGCGTGGGTTTCCTCCGGGTGCTCCGGTTTCCTCCCACTGTCCAATGATGTGCGGTTTAGCTATGCTAAATTGTGTCCGGGGATATGCAGGCTAGGTGAACAGGGTGGGATGCTGTTCAGAGGGTTGGTGCAGACCTGTTGGGCTGAATAGCTTCTTCCTGCACAGGAGACATTGTATGAAACCTAAACGAACTGCAGATGCTGTAAATCTGGAACAAAAACAAAGTTGCTGGAAAAGCTCAGCAGGTCTGGCAGCATCTGTGGAGGAAAAAACAGAGTTAACGTTTGGGACCCGGTGACCCTTCCTCAGAACTCTGACACAATATAAAACCATGAACTGCAGCAGCAAACCTGAAACCAAAGTGGAGAATCCTGGAGAAACTCAGCAAATCTGCCAAAATCTGTGGAGAGAGAGAAAGCAGAGATAACATTTCAAGTGCAGTGACCCTCCTTCAGACCTCTATCACCCTGTATCCAAGTGTTTATTCAGTTGCATGAGGCCTAATAGCATTTTCCCCTGTAGTTCCTCACAACAGCAACCCACCTGAATCTGGGTGTTTTCTTCCGCACACCTCTCTGCTCTTCAGCCCAATTGCACTGGGTCAGTTATGTAACGGCCTTGGCTTTATAACAGAGCAATTCACAGGCTGGGATGTCCCGAGGCCCATTTCCAACCAATTAAACACTTTTGAAGTGTGATCGCTGTGGAGTTAAAGGGAATTGTGCAGGCTGCACAAACAATGATATGCTAACGAATAGACAAAGTGTTGGTGTTTACAATCAAAGTGGAAAGTACTGGGATATCTCAGTAGATCTGGGAGCCCATTTCTGAAGAAGAGTCAAGAGTGGACTCAAAACATTAAGTTGTTTTTATCAAGAGAGAGAGAGAGGGGGGTCTGCTGCCGGATGAATCAGTGCATTGTGTTTTTATTTCAGATCTCCAACATCTTTTGCTCTTGTTTGTATGTTTTTGTGATGGGTTAAGAATTGGCCAACACACTATACAAGGACACAACAGTGGTTCCGAAGAAGGGTCACTGGATTCGAAACGTTGACCCTGCTTTCTCTGTCAGACCCACTGAGTTTCTCCAGCAATTTCTGTTTTTGATGGTTTCAGATCTCCAACATCCACAGTTCTGAGGAAGGGTCACCGGACCCGAAATGTTAACTCTGTTTATTCCTTCACAGATGCTGCCAGACCTGCTGAGCTTTTCCAGCCACTTTGTTTCTGTTCCACACTAGGTGCTACATAGATCACAGCTGGAATACTGTGAACAGATTTAGTCCCCCTATCTGAGGAAAGTTAGACTGGCCTGTGAGGCAGACCAGAGAAGCTTCATTGCATTGATCCTGGGTTTGGAGGTATTTTGTTATGAGGAGAGAATCAGGACGTTGGACCTTCGAGTTCAGTAGAATGAGTGGAGACCTATTCATTCTTAGGGGATTTGATAAGGTAAGTGCAGGAAAGTTGTGTCCCTTTGTGGGAGAGTCCAGGACCTGAGGGCACCATCTGAAAAACAGGGGGTCACACGTTTAAGGCAGAGATAAGGAAGAATTTGTCGAATCTTTACCACAGAGAGCTGTCAAGGCCTGTACTTATATGCAAGGCTGAGATAGACACATTTTTATTCAGTAAGGGCATCAAGGGTTATGGGGAAAACGCTGGAAAGTGGAGTTGAGAATCATCAGATCAGCCACAATCTTATTAAATGGTAGCACAGACTCAACAGGCTGAATGGCCTACGGTTTAACATTACATCAGAGAAACAGCACCTCATAACACTGCAGCGCTCTCCCAGATTGGGCTCTCAAGACTGTGGACTGAGGCTTCAACCCCAGGGGAGAGTGTCACCCGCTGACCCTGTGATCGCGTGTCCTGCAATGCTGTGATGAGTGCCTGGGAGCAGCCACTCTTTGCAGCACAGTGGGGATAGGGTTGGTATATCTGGGAGCAGGGAGCCAAAATCTCAACAAGGTGCTGATGCAGAGAACCCCCTGGCTCCTTGATGGCTTACTTTGCCCTGAACCCTTTCTTCCTACTGAGGACTACTGTATTTTTCCAGCTCAACCCAGACAATTCCTTTCCCTGGCATAGGAGCCTACACAAATGGCCTAACACAAAATCTCAAGGAGCAGGAATAAGTCTACCATAACACCATAAGACAGAGAAATAAAATACTTTGGGTATTAATTTGGCTGGGAAATATTTGTGAACAGGTAATGTCAGATGAGCGGACTTCCCTGTTGAGAAGCTGAATCAGGTAGCACGTGTTCTTGTACCATTGCCCAAGGAATGGAAGATTGGCTTTTTTCCTGAATGGAGCATCCATTATCAGGATAAAGGCATTCCTATGCCCTGGATGATCTACATTATATTGTGAGAATACTGGGGGCCTACACAGGGATAACTCTGCCTTGATACCTCAGTCCCACAACGTGCTGAACATCGGTTTATTGCCCATGATCACTGACAGGATTTGACTTTCTTTTTCTTTCATGGGCTGTGGGTCCCATTCGTTGGGCCAACATTTGTTGCCCATCCTCGTTTGGCCTCAAGAAGGTGGTGATGAGCCCTGTTCTCGAACCATTGCAGCCCTTGTCCTGAGGTCAATCCACAACGGCATCAGAGAGGGAATTCCAGGATTTTGACCCAGTGACTCTGAAGAAAATAGAATGTATTTCCAAGTCAGGGTGGTGTGAGGCCTGGAGGGGAACGTGCTGGTGATGGTGTTCCCATGTATCCCCTTAGTTAGGCGGCACAGCGGTTAACACTGCAGCCTCACAGCGCCAGGGACCTGGGTTCGATTCCACCTTCGGGTGACTGTCTGTGTGGAGTTTGCACATTCTCCCCGTGTCTGCGTGGGTTTCCTCCCGCAGTCCAGAGATGTGCAGGCTAGGTGGATTGGCCGTGCTAAATTGCCCGTAGTGTTCAGGGGTGTGTAGATTAGGTGGGTTATGGGGGGATGGGTCTGTGTGGGATGCTCTGAGGCTTGGTGTGGACTTGTTGGGCCGAAGGGCCTGTTTCCACACTGTAGGGATTCTATGATTGCCCTTCTAGACTGAAGTGGTCATGTGTTTGGAAGGTGCTGTCGGAGGAGCTGTGGTGAGTTGCTGCAGTGCATCCTGTGGATGGTAGACACTGCTGCTACTGAGTGCTACTGCTGATGGAGAGGGTGAATGTTGAAGGTGGTGGATGGGTACCTATCAAGCGGCTTCTTTGTCCTGAATGGCTTCAAGCTTCTTGAGTGTTATTGGGTCTGCACCCATCCAGGCAAGTGGGGGGTGTATTCCATCACACTCATGACTTGTGCCTTGTAGATGGTGGGCAGGAGATAGAGGGTGAAGTGTGACTGATTTACTGAGCAGCAGAGCTCATTGTGTGATGCTGCTGAGAGCCAGTGAGGCACATTGTTGACAGATTACACGTTTACAAGAAAAGCTCTGAGTCGATCCCATTTACTAACTCAGGGCTGAGATCACGCAGAGTGTTTAGCTGAAGAAGGCCAGTCTGTCAGAGTTGTATCATTTTGCCAAATAGCAGTCCTATGCTGTAGCCCCGATACAGCATTGAGCTGCTTTTTTGAATGAGATTAGTTTCCAGATTCCATGCAGTTCGTCTTACTGGCAGTGACTCTCAGCTGATCATCACTCACTCTCTGAAATGCTTCCTGGCATCCCTCCTGAGCCTGGCCTTATCAGAGCAGAATGCTTTGAGCATTGACTGCTGCATTGTCAGTGTTTATTTACTGCAGCATCTGTGCTTCATAGACCGGTGGCTGGGAGAGCCGAGTCACTAAACTACAATAACCTGACTGTGCTGGAGTCAATCTGTAGCAAGACCCAATGGGAATAAATAAGTCAGATATCATCCATGTCCAGCAGGAGCAAGACGACTTTGAAAGGAGGGCCCTGTTTTTAAGTTAATGAGACTATTGGAAAAGAAGGAGAAACTTATAAAAATTCTTCTCTCAGACCTGCCCCCCCTGCACCGGCAACCCCGCCACCGAAACTGGTAGCTGGAGTGAGGGGATGACACCAGAGCTCAGTCACTGATATCACTAGAAGAGCACCCCCCCACCCCCCTCCCCGAGAGTGTCTCTGGCCCCTTTCCCCGCTTAGCCCCTCAGTCAGAGGTCCCCTGGCAGTCCTCAGCTGCCTAGGCCCCTGGCTCTGGAATTTCCTCTTTAAACCTCTCCCAGCTTCTCTCTACTGTGTCAAGAGATAGCTTAAAACCCAGCGGGGCTGTGTGGAGTGCCTCGGGGTCTTTTGCTGCCATGTGAATGAAAGTTGTTGTTGCCCTTTGCATCCTGAAGAGCGCTGTGTCTTAAAAGTATTGAGCAGACATTGGATTTGTTTTGAAGTGTGCTATTGTGCAGGCCAGTGTAGTCACAGCTTGTGGGAGCAGCAAAAATTACCAAAGTAACGAACGAACATACAGCAAGCTATTTGGAGCAGAAAGGGGAATGCTGGCTCAGAACTCATGAACTTTTTTTTCATACTGTGTGCCACAGACCTTTTTATATCTATTCAAGCAGACAAACAGCACCGACAGGAATGCACCTCTCCCACGGCGGGCCAGTAACATTGTCAGCTTCTGTAGCACAGCAGCACTGATCCTACCTCTGACCAAGGAGGCCCCACCTGATCCAGAGCTTTGCAATAACACTGCTAACAGGGGGATTATAAAATGTATTAATGTAGGGTTTGACGGGGCTCTTGTGGTTCAGTGATAATGTCCCTATCTCTGAGCCAGGACACCAGGTTTCAAGTCTCACCCACACCAGAGGTGTCTAAAACAACAGAATAACTTGATTAAAAAATATCTTTGTCAGTCATGGGACTTGAACTCTTAATGTTCTGACTATACAGCAAGAGTGTTAGCTACCACCACACAACACACCAGGGAACACTGAGCGGGGGAACAGGGTAGGGCTGTACCCAATGGATCCAGGACCTTTGCATTTTATTTATAGAATCCCTACAGTGTGGAAAACAGGCCCTTCGGCCCAACAAGTCCACACTGACCCTCAGAGCATCCCACGCAGACCCATCCCCGATAACCCCACCTAATTTGCCCATCCCTGAACCCTACGGGCAATTTAGCATGGCCAATCCGTCTAACCTGCACATCTTTGGACTGTGGGAGGAAACCAGAGCACCCACAGGAAACCCACGTAGACACAGGGAGAATGTGCAAACTCCGCATAGACAGTCGTCCAAGGGTGGAGTCAAACCCAGTCCCTGGCACTGTGAGGCAGCAGTGCTAACCACTGAGCCACTGTGCCATCCTTCCCACCAAACTGCTGTTGTAGGACTGTAGTTGGAATCAAACTACAACCACACACACACCATTTCAGCAAACAAGGGAAGAATGTCACATGTGGACAGGGTGTTTAGGAAGGCGTTTAGCATGCTTGCCTTCATTGCTTTGAGTGTGGGAGTTGGGACGTCACATTTGGTTGTACAGGATGTTGGTGAGGCCTCTTCTGGAGTACTGTAGGCAGTTCTAGTTGCCCTGTTATAGGAAGGATATTATTAAATTGGAGAGGGTCCAGAAAAGATTTACCAGGATATTCCTGGGAATGGAGTGTTCGAGTTATAAGGAGAGGCCGGATAGGCTGGGACTCTTTAAATTGGAGTGTAGGAGGATAAGGGGTGACCTTATAGAGGTTTATAAATTCATGAGGGGCATGGATAAGGTGAATGGCGGGTGTCTTTTCTCTAGGGTAGCGGAGTTGAAGACTAGAGAGGCATAGCTTTAAGGTGAGAGGTGAAAGGTTTGAAAAAGACACAACGGGCAACTTTTTCACACAGAGAGTAGTTCAGGTGTGAATGAGCTGCCAGAGAAATGGTGAATTTGGGTACAGTCACATTGTTTAAAAGATATTTGGATAAGTTAATGAATAGGAAATGTTTGGAGGGGTATAGGCCAAGGGCAGGAGGGTGGGAGTAGTCTAGTTTGGGATTGTGGTTGGCATGGACTGCTTGGATCAAAGGGTCTGCCTCCATGCTGTATGACCATGTAACTGGCATTTTGAGTGAACACACACCGCCCTCCATCCCACCCCAGTGCATGTGGAGTTCAGAGATTGGTGTCAATCCAGCCCCAAGCACCGTGGTCAACCTCAAACAAAATTCCATGAATGCTGGAAATCTGAAACAAACACAGAGAAAGCTGGACAAACTCAGCAGCATCTGTGCAGAGAGAAACAGAGTTGATGTTTCAAGATGGGTGTGACCCTTGCTGTTACAGTTAACTCTTGTTTCTTTTTCTCTCTCCACAAACCTGCTGAGTCTCTCTGGTATTCCCCGTACCCCAGCAGTTCACCCCACTTGACCCGGGGAACAGGCATTTGTCAGCCAGCTGACATCTGGAGCACACAGCCTGTAGTCACTTTGCCAAAAGTGTTCAAAGCAAACGTTGGGGGCTGTTGTGTCATCGTGCTGAAGTCCCTTCCTCTGCAGTAGGAGGCCTGGGGTGAAGTCCGACTTCCTCCAACAGTGTTGGATGACATCTCTGAGCAGCTTGGTTGAAAATATCTGGAGCGAAGGCTACTTAGGGAAAGACAGAGCAAAAATTGGGGATGTGCCCAAGGCCAGCAGATTCTGAACTTCAGTAGCCATTAAATTGCTGAGCAGATCTTTGTGAGAGGAATGATTTAGTGTAAGAGGCTGGTATTAATGGCACTGAAATAGGCCCCTTTGGTTTTGCTGTTAATCAGCTGGCCGTTGTAAATTTCAGCTTTCTGGAGTGAGAGAGGATATTACTAAGGAGCGGCCCCTGAAGAGGAAGGGAAGTGGCTTGGCGGGGTTGGGGGGGGGGGTTGTGCAGGAAGGGTGAGTCATGGAGCTGTACTGTTTCACCTCAGGCTTGTCTGCACTTTGGGCCATGTGTCAACTGTAACCTTTCATTCATAAAACGTGGGCATAGATTCCATTGAAAGAGTGTCACTTCATTCATAAATATATTCTATGCGCACACATTGCTATTTATGAATGAAGCAACAATGCCTCCCAGGACCTGGGGAGGTTCTGAGGACACAACGACCTGTGTTGTCCACTTTGATAAGACACAGCAAACACTGAAATTATTGGAGAGAAAAATAGTGTTAGAAGCCATTCGGCCCATCAGGCCCACACCGACCTTCCGAAAAGCATCTCAATCTGACCCAGGACCCCACCCTGTCCCTGTAACCTCGCATTTCCCATGGCTCATCCACCTAGCCTGCACATCCCTGGACACTACGGGGCAATTTAGCAAGGCCAATCTGCCTTAAATATAGAGTCTTTTTCTCCTCAAAAGCTGCTGGGCCTACTGAGTTTTTCCAGCAGTTCCTGCATTTGTTTCAGATCCCTAGCATACATGGCGTTTTGCGTTTATTTAATAACCTGCAAAATTGTTGATTGCAGCCAAAATTGCTCTCCTTGGAGCAGAGAGGCCTTCTGCCACAGAAAGTGGTTGAGGCCAGAAACATTAAATATCTTGCAGGAGTTGAGATATTGTTCTGAGGGCTAAAGGGATCAAAGAGTATGGGGAGAAAGCTGGAACAGGACACTGAGATGCATGATCAGCCATGAGCAGATTGAGTAGCGGAGCAGGTTTGAAGGGCTGAAAGGCCTAGTGCTGTTCCTATTTTCTGCGTGAGCTGGCAAATGGACCAGCAATTAGACAAAACAGATCTAAGTTGATTGACAAAGAAGCCAGAGGGTAGATGATAATTTTAAATAAAAACAGCAAGTTGCTGCGATGTGCAGTGCCCTGCCTGAAAGGATGGTGGAAGCAGATTCATCTTGGGCCATGGGATACCCATTGGCGGGGTACATGCTTCTGAACAAGGTGCTGCGGGAGATTTCCATTGCCTTCTGTGGCCTGGCTGACTCGCGATCTCTGCCCCACTTTCTGCCTGCCATGGGCATGTTGGAGAGATTTGCATGTTGACAATCTACCTGCACATCACCTTCGACAAAGCCTGGCTTGGGATTCGAACCTGGGGGCTTCAGGCCCAGAGATAAGGCCGCTGCACTGCAACACCTTCCATGAGTCGACAGAAACTTCCCAAAATTGAATCTGGATGTCATTTAAAAAGGAAATTTGAGCCGGCAGAAAAAGGAGAGGAGTGTACAGCACAAAGGAGCAGAATGGCCTCCATGTTTGTGGTATTCTACACTCCCATTCCACTCCAGTCCACATTTCAGCGTGCACCAGAACGTGGTCAGCTCTCCCTTTCACTTAACCTGAAAATTTTCCCTTTCTCCTATCTCTGAACTAAAAGAAAAGTCCATTTCCAGGAAATTCCTGAATCTCTGACTGGAAAACCCCCGTCTAAGCATGGTTTGGGAATTCGTATTAATGGCTGCTGGTAATTATAATTAGCACTGCATGAAAAATAAAGAGAGTAATTTGCTCCATTTTGAGAAATTCCATTTCATCCAGATTTGGTATGCGGTCGTGGTGTGCAGAGAACGGCTGAATTCAAAAAAAATACTCTAGAGTTGCGAAAACAGGCCAAGGGGAAATCAGGAAGTGTGGATCAGATGATACCAAGCTGAGCTGTTCAGAAACTGCAGGTCATTTAGAGGAAAAAGTCTGACTTTCTGTGAAGAGTGTCCGTGGACTGCAGAATAATCTGGGAGATCTGGTCAGATGAGAGACGGTACTTTTGAAGAGTGTGAGCTAAAAACCATCACCTGTGACAGTGCAGCACCCCCTCAGTCAGCCTGGATATCATTGTCTCGTTTCTTGAATGGCTTTATCAGCCTAACACCTCCTGCCTGAGAGGTGAGATTGTTAGCACTGGGTCAGTTATGTAGCTCAGCTGCTGTGGGGTATGAGGAGGTCCCTTGTTTTTGGAGGCTACAGGCTGAGTTGTAAAAAGGTTATGTTAAAAGGATTGCCCTTGATAACAGCTGCACGGTCCTTCTGCCATTGATAGCAGTCACATTGACAGTACCTTCTATGAATTGGCATTCACAGCATGAAAAAGCAGGCAGTACCCATAAGGATCTGTGAGGCTGCCAGGCACACTGTTTCCCAATGCCCTGTAAAGCTTACATTAAGGGATAAGATAGTTCACAAGTCCCCCCTCCTTGAGCACTGAGGAACAGAAGAGACTCCTCACTGAGCCACTATGTACGTATTTACCACACGTTGTACCTACCTATAGCATACTATAGCATACAGTACCCAGCCTGCCCACTTGCCAACCCCATGTTTCCAGTCACACCAGCGGGTTTCAATGGAATGTTCTCCTCAGGAAATGCAGCATCAGTCAGTGTGAGCAGAACTCGAGGCAAATACTTTCTGTGCATGAGGGTTGCTTCCCTGTCTTCATATCTCGACCATCAACATACCACATTATCGCCCATCTCATTGCTGCTGGAGGGAAATTGCTGTGTGAAAAATGGTTTCCTCTACAATGCAACGGTGACTACATTTCAAAGAATTCACAAGTGGCTGAAAAACCATTTTGGGAAGTGTTGAAGGTGCGGTTCAGCTACTCGGAGCATTTGAGATTGAGTTGAGCAATCTCATGTTCCAATCCTAACCATGGAGACCACTCTCCATGCCAACACCTGAAGTGTACTAATTGAGGGAGTACTCCATCATTACAGCTGTTATCTTTCCCATTAGACATTAACCAGAGGTGGATGTCACAGATCTCTTAGCCCTGTTTGAAGTGCAGATGAATCTCTCTGGCCTGCATCTGTTCCTCGACTTTATAACCAGGTTAGCTGGCTGGCTGCCTCACTGCACTGCTTTGAGTTTTGAGGGTTTTCTGTCTGGGAGATGTCGTTTCCCCACCCACCCTCCCGAAGGGCAGATACTAACTGGAAATTCCAGGCCAGCCCTGAGACGCCTAACTCCTTCACTGAGCTGCTTCTTACTGAGTCGAACACTGTGTGCCTGGAGCTCAGCCAGGCCCTGCGTTGCGCTGCTGTCCATGCCTGTTGCTGCTCTATCCCTCATTCACTTCGGGGCCTGGCTTACTCTGCTGTCAGCTGCAAGGTCACGTGTCTGCCACATAATGAAATGTTTGACCCTCTGTATGTCTATAAACAGTGCTGTCGTGCTTCAGGAACTCTCCCTGTTAGGGGAGTGTCTCGCTCTCTCACCCTTTTGCAACGCATCTGCTTCATTCTGAGTCATATCTTGTGCTGAGTTATCAAAAATAAATGTGTTCTTTTGTCACATAGTCCATCGGTCCTCTTAGATATCATAGCTGCATCAGTTAGGATCTATACTGTGGGGATGGAAGAGCGTAAACAGACGTACTGTATGTGAAGTTTTGATGCCTTGTTTTTGCTCAAATTCCAGCAATGCTCACTCCCTTTGGAAATCAATGGAGCTAGCCTATAGTTCATTCGATTTCGTGCTGCTTTGGGGGAGTTGACCTGCAATCTGAGGCTGAGTGAATTAGATCTATACTCCCAGGAGTTTAGAAAAATGAGAGATCAGGATATTCTGGCTCTGGACTGATTGATGGGAAATTAGGACTGCCTTCTGGAGAGAGACTGTTAGGATTATATTGACTGCAGTTTAGAAGAATGAAGTGGGATCTAATAGAAACCTATAAAACTCTAACAGGGCTAGACAGGGTAAATGGAGGAAGGGATGTTCCTGATGACTGGCATGTTCAGAAACAGCGGTCATGGTTTAAGAATACATTTAGGATTGAGATGAGAAGATATTGCTTCATCCATAGAATGATGAAGTTGTGGAATTCTCTGCCACAGAAAATAGTAAAGGCTGAGACATTTAATGTTTCCAAGAAGGAGTTGGATGTAGTTCTCAGGGACAAAGGGATCAAAGGGTAAGGGGGGTAAGCAGAAAAAGGGGATTGAGTTGGATGATCAGCCATGATCATATGGAATGGAGGAGCAGGCTTGAAGGGCTGAATGGCTTATGCCTGCTGCTGTAGGGGCTTGACAAGGTGAACACTGTGAAAGAAAAACAGAAACTGCTTTAAAAGCTCAGCAGGTCTGGCAGCATCTGTGGAGAGAAATCAAGAGTGAACATTTTGGGTCGAGGGACCCTTCCTTCGAACTGACGGCAGCTAGACACTGCGAGATTGTTTCCCCTGACTGGGAAATCCAGAACATGGGGCACAGTCACAGGATTGGGGGCTGGTCATTTCAGACTGAGGTGAGGAGAAATCAGCTCATGCAAAGGATCGTTAATGTTTGGAATTTTCAATCCCAGAGATCCTCGAGTTTATTCGAGGCCGAAATTGACTGGTATTGTGCCTTTCAGGGAAACAAAGGCTGCAACTTGTCAATTATTCCAAATTCTGGTAGAAAATGTATCTTGCACGAAGTCTGCACCTGTACTGGGATTCCAGGCAACTGTGATCTTAGCCATGTTCCTCCCGAGTTCTTGTCATTATGTACCACTTGATGTGTAGAGATGGTGAGGAACAAATATTTCCCACAGTCATTAGTTAAGTCTGGAATGTACTGTCTGGAAGTGTTGTGAAGGCAAATTCAGTTGAGGCATTTGCAAAGACTTTGGGTGACTATTTAAGTAGTAGCCGTGTGTGCAGTATTATGGAGATGGGACAGGAGGGTGGCATTAAGTCAAAATGCTCAGACAGCCAGCACAGGCACGATGGGATGAATGGCCTTGTGCATCATCACAATTTTGTTTGATATGTTGTCAGTACAATCCAAGTAGTGCAAAAAAGTGCAACTGGAAAATTGAACATGCATGAACCTTGAATAGTTTTACTTCTGGAAATGAGTCATTTTCAATCTGAGAAATATGCACACTGGAATGTTGCTCATAAAACACAAGTACCTTAGTATACAAGATAATAAAATGTGAGGCTGGATGAACACAGCAGGCCCAGCAGCATCTCAGGAGCACAAAAGCTGACGTTTCGGGCCTAGACCCTTCATCAGAGAGGGGGATGGGGTGAGGGTTCTGGAATAAATAGAGAGAGAGGGGGAGGTGGACCGAAGATGGAGAGAAAAGAAGATAGGTGGAGAGGAGAGTATAGGTGGGGAGGTAGGGAGGGGATAGGTCAGTCCCGGGAAGACGGACAGGTCAAGGAGGTGGGATGAGGTTAGTAGGTAGGAGATGGAGGTGCGGCTTGGGGTGGGAGGAAGGGATGGGTGAGAGGAAGAACAGGTTAGGGAGGCAGACACAGGCTGGACTGGTTTTGGGATGCAGTGGGTGGAGGGGAAGAGCTGGGCTGGTTTTGGGATGCGGTGGGGGAAGGGGAGATTTTGAAGCTGGTGAAGTCCACATTGATACCATTGGGCTGCAGGGTTCCCAAGCGGAATATGAGTTGCTGTTCCTGCAACCTTCGGGTGGCATCATTGTGGCACTGCAGGAGGCCCATGATGGACATGTCATCTAAAGAATGGGAGGGGGAGTGGAAATGGTTTGCGACTGGGAGGTGCAGTTGTTTATTGCGAACCGAGCAGAGGTGTTCTGCAAAGCGGTCCCCAAGCCTCCGCTTGGTTTCCCCAATGTAGAGGAAGCCACACCGGGTACAGTGGATGCAGTATACCACATTGGCAGATGTGCAGGTGAACCTCTGCTTAATGTGGAAAGTCATCTTGGGGCCTGGGACAGGGGTGAGGGAGGAGGTGTGGGGGCAAGTGTAGCATTTCCTGCGGTTGCAGGGGAAGGTGCCGGGTGTGGTGGGGTTGGAGGGCAGTGTGGAGCGAACAAGGGAGTCACGGAGAGACTCCCAGTCACAAAACATTTCCACTCCCCCTCCCATTCTTTAGATGACATGTCCATCTTGGGCCTCCTGCAGTGCCACAATGATGCCACCCGAAGGTTGCAGGAACAGCAACTCATATTCCGCTTGGGAACCCTGCAGCCCAATGGTATCAATGTGGATTTCACCAGCTTCAAAATCTCCCCTTCCCCCACCGCATCCCAAAACCAGCCCAGTTCGTCCCCTCCCCCCACTGCACCACACAACAAGCCCAGCTCTTCCCCTCCACCCACTGCATCCCAAAACCAGTCCAACCTGTCTCTGCCTCCCTAACCGGTTCTTCCTCTCACCCATCTCTTCCTCCCACCCCAAGCCGCACCTCCATCTCCTACCTTCTAACCTCATCCCATCTCCTTGACCTGTCCGTCTTCCCTGGACTGACCTATCCCCTCCCTACCTCCCCACCTATACTCTCCTCTCCCACTATCTTCTTTTCTCTCCATCTTCGGTCTGCCTCCCCCTCTCTCCCTATTTATTCCAGAACCCTCACCCCATCCCCCTCTCTGATGAAGGGTCTAGGCCCGAAATGTCAGCTTTTGTGCTCCTGAGATGCTGCTGGGCCTGCTGTGTTCATCCAATCTCACATTTTATAATCTTGGATTCTCCAGCATCTGCAGTTCCCATTATCACCACTACCTTAGTATACACTTTGTTAGATCAAAATTAATTGATAATCAGTCCCATTCCCAGGCCTCACTCTTTGTTTAATCACTGATGGGATTTGGGCACCATTGGCTGGGTCAGCATTCGTAGCCAATCCCTCGTTGACACTTGAGAAGGAGAGCTGCCTTCTTGAACTGCTGCAGTCCATGTGCTATAGGTTGACCCACCGTGCCCTTAAGAAGGGAATTCCAGGATCCAACAACAGTGTGGGAATGGCAATTTACTTCCAAGTTAGGATGGTGGGTGGCTTGGAGGGTGATTTGCAGGAGGTGGTGTTCCCTATGTATCTGCTCCCGTTGTCCTTCCAGATGGAAGAGGTTGTGGATTTGGAAGGTGCTGCTTAAGGAGCCTTGAAGTTGGCATTTACTGAAGCTACCGAGCATTGGTGGTTGATGGTTTAATGGATCTCAAGAGTTGAATTGCAAATGTTCAGAAATGACGAAGCTAGGGAGTGCTGGAGGGTGGAGTGTACATTTATCCTCGGCATGTGTCTCAATGCCCTCTTCACATCTCTCTCCTCTGATTTCACACTCCCTCGCCTTGGTGAATCAGTATTCCAGCAGATCTCTATTGATTAGAGGCACACAGAAGAAGGATTTCAAATCTAATTTTGCTTGCCGTGAAAGACACATTGCCTACTTTTTATCAAATCTGTCAAATTAGGAATTTTTAAAAATACAAATCTATTGATGGCTTCACTTCTCCAATAATAAAGGAGCAGTGCTTTGAAAGCTTGTGATTTCAAATAAACCTTATCCACCCCAGCCCAATAGCGGCATCACCACGTCTTAAAATATCAACTTGAATATGAAGTAAGAGATGCCTTTAAATCCATCCTTCCATCGAGAGATGATTATGTTTTGACAATGTCACTTAGGCGTTGCTGTATCTCCATAAACTCTGCTTCTTATGTTGAAAGGATGTATGTGCAATCAGTCTGTCTCTTTCCCATGTACTCCTGGTGCACACGCCTTGTAAATGATTTGACACTGTGGCTACACAAGCAGTACACAGCCAAATGTGACTACTTTGTCATTACCAGCAAGTAACAGCGCTTACGCTGGGGAGCACAGAGCAGTGTTTTGTCTTTAACTTGATTGAGAAACCCGGGTGTAAGGCCAAGGATCAAAGTTCGAATCACTGCTAAGGTTGAAAGTATAAGCTAAAAGACAGGCTAACTCAAGAATTGTTCATGTTCGAATTCCAGACATTTTGAGATGAGATGAAGTGGTTGTGAGTAGGCATGTGTGAAACCTAAACTCTGGCATGGATCAGTTGGGCCGAATAACCTATGCCTGTGTTGGAGACGCCGTGACTCCAGGGAGAAGAAAGGAATGCATTTCCATCTTTTACTTCAGTAGTAAAGATGCAAGTTGAAGTGGAGGGTGCAGAAGCAGAGGACTGGAAACACTTGCTGTAATGTATTCGGAGCATGTATGTCAGAGACACTGCGTACCGTAAAGAATCATGCTGGGTTTAATGTCTATTTAGTTTTCCTGTTGACTGCTGGGCATCTTCTACCACTACTGTTTGTGTTTCCAGCTCATCTGACGCGTAAACAAAAGCAAAACACCACAGACACTTGAAATTAGAACAGAATATGCTAGGAATACTCAGTAGGTCTCTGGCGAAAGCTATGCAAGGAGGGATGGAGTTCTTGCCAGATTGCTGCACTCTTGTCTCTGAGTCTCAAGGTTCACGTTTTAATTTGTACTCCGAGACTTTAACATGAACCTGAAGGGCTGGGAAGTCGCCGGCCTAGTGATGTTGTCACTATCCTGTTAATCCAAGACACAAGTTGTATTCGAATCCTGCCAGGGCAGATGGTGGAATTTGAATTCAGATGTACAACCGAATGTTTAATGATGAATTGATTTGTCAGGAGGGAGACCCATCTGGTTCACCAATGTCCTTTCGGGAAGAAAACTGCCATTCTTACCTGGTCTGGCCTACAAGTGACTCCAGACCCTCAGCAACGTGGTTGACTCTTAACTGCCCCCTGGGCAATTAGGGATGGGCAATAAATGCTGGCCTAGCCAGTGACACCCTCATCCTGTGAATGAGTAAAACAAAAGGCTGATGCTCACCAATTTATTACTGAGTGAGTTCTACACTGTCAATGTAGCACTTTTTCGCCTGAAATATTAAACCTGTTTGCCCTCTGGGGGTATATAAAAAAATCCCTGGCCCTTACCTTGAAGAAGAGCAGTGGGAGTAGGAGTGAGATTGATGGGAGGGAGTGAGAATGGGGGAAGAGAGGAGTGAGGATGGAGATAAGGGGCATGGATAAGGTGAATAGCCAAGTTCTTTTTCCCAGGGTGGGGGAGTCCACAACCAGAAGGCATAGGTTTAAGGGGAGAGGGGAAAGATATAAAAGGGACCTAAGGGGCAACTTTTTCATGCAGAGGGTGGTGCGTGTATGGAATGAGCTGCCAGAGGAAGTGGTGGAGGCTGGTACAATTACAACATTTAAAAGGCATCTGGATGGGTACAAGAATAGGAAGGGTTTAGAGAGATATGAGATAAATGCTGGCGAATGGGACCAGATTAATTTAGGATATCTGGTCGGCATGAATGAGTTGGACCAAAGGGTCTATTTCCATGCTGTACATCTCTGTGATTATAGCGGGTTAAGATTGAGTATGGGGGCAGGGAGAATGGGGAGTGAGTGAGGATGAGGATAAGGGGTGAGGATTGGGGGGGAAGGAGGATAGGTGGTAGTGAGGATGAGAGGCGAGAACAGGGAGAGGGAGTGAGGATGGTGGCGGAAGTGCGGGCTAGGAAAGATCGATCAGACAACACAGTTCAATTTTCAAAATTCTTGTCCATGATTTTCACATTGCTTCCTGGCCTCACCACTCCCTATCTCTGTGCCAATACACCCCCCACCCACCAGCATCCCAGAAGCACTGTACTCCCCTGACAACCTCATGCTTGGTCCCAGTTTAAATTGTTCCATCAAATTGTGGCTTTACCTTCAGCTATATAGATGCTAACCTGTACCATTCTATCTCTAACCTTCTCCATTCTCCCTTACCAAACTCCTTTTAGATATTTTGGACTATCTTTATATAGCTGGGTGTACAAGTTGTTTGAAAAGGTTCCTCTGAAGCGCCCTTAGGGACGTATTAAAAGAGACTATAAAAATGTGAGTAGTTGTTGTACCACTTTATTAGTGCCATTGAAACAAATTCCTGCCAACTGTACATTCGCCATCTCCTCACCCAAAAACAGTTTTGGATGAGAAAGATATTTTTCATGAAATGTGGGTATTTGCTACCTGGGTCAGAATTTACTAGTTGCCCTGGAGAAGTTGCGGACTGTTCTTCTTGCCATTTTATTTGTAGAGACAGTAAGAGGGAATCCTTGATAATGAGTAGATCCTAGCCACACAGAGAGGATGGTGGAAGGCCAGGATAACTGGTATGGATCGAGATGCACATCTGATCATTGCCTCAGTGCCTCAGTAGCCTCAAAAGGAAATCAATACTGTCTGCAAAAACATCCTTCCTGTCCCAGCATCAGCCAGAATATAAATGATTCCAGCCTGAATTCTGAAGGAGCAGTAATCCTTCTGTTTTGGCAAGAGTCTAAAGGATTGAAGGTCATTCACTAATTTTCAAAGGTAATTTGTCCTCATTTATCATTTAGAAGAATTGGCCTCATTTCCTGTGAAGCTCCATCATTTTTTAGTCTCCAAGTCTCAAATCCTTTTGGATTTTTATTTCTCGCACAAGTGGAGTTATTCAGAAAAAAAATTGATAAAAAGATTGGGGAACCCTTTCATCTCGAAGCTGAACACGCAGCCTCACAGGTGCTTTGGGGACATTGTAAGGCGTGTCTTTCTGAAAATGAGGTGTGGGTCACTGTGCCAGTCTGAGAAACCCAGGTATGCAGAAAATGGGAGCAGGAGGAGGCCATTCAGCCTTTTGAATCTGCTCTGCTATTCAATATGATCACAGCCCATCATCCAACCCTGTGCCTGCTTTCCCCCCATACTCTTTGATCTCTTCAGTCCCAGGAAGTATATCTAACTCCTTATTGAAAACATTCAACATTTTGGCCTCACTGCTTTCTGTGTCAGCAGTACAATGACAGCATCTAAAAGCCATTGGGACAGCTACATGGATAGGAAAGGTTAACAGGGATAAGGGCCAAATGCAGGCAAATGGGACTCGTTCGGTTTTGGAAATTTGGTGGGCATGGATGAGTAGATCCAGTGATGTATGACTCTATGTCTGTACTGCTTGGGGACATGTACATCCCATCAGGGTATTTTCTCCTTTGCATTTTCTAATTTCCACCCACACTGATTCTATGTCTTCTGACTCTATATCTTGTCTCGCTATTGATTTCGTTCCATTTCTTGCTAACGAGGCCCACCACCCCATCTGCCTGTCCTTTCAATAGGATGTGTATCCTGGGATATTTATTTCCCAGCCCTGATCCTCTTGCAGCTGTGCCTCTGTGATACCTACAATATCGTATCTGCTGATTTCAATCTGTGCTACGAGCTCACTTACCTTGATTCTTGTCCTGCATGCATTTAAGTACAACAACTCAGTCCTGTGTTGACTGCCCCCCCCCCTTCTCATTGTTGTCCCCTCACCTTCTGTGTCTGAAGTTAGATTCCTGACCCTTTCCAAAATCTCTGTCCTAATACTTTTTCTGGAATCCCTAATCTCTGCTGAGCCCTCCCTGCCTTTAACTTTCTCCATAATTTAACATGCAACTGCACTCTCCCCTGTATACTTAGTTTAAAGCCCTATCCACAGGCCGAGTTATGTGATTCGCATAAAGCTGTCCACACCAGCTGATCATACAAGGACTAGGGTCACAGTTCGAGGGGTTTTTTGACAAAAGATAACACTGGAAGGTAGGGTAGAACTTGCGCTTTAAACAGTGAGTGGTAATGGTCTGGAACACACTGTCTATGAGAATATTGGAAATGGACTTGATAAAGGATTTCCAAAGAAGTGGATCGGCATTTGAGGAAAATAAACTGGCAGGATCTACAAGGATAGATCAGGGATGCTTCAAGGACAGCTGCCATGGATTTGATGACCCAAATGGCCTCCTTCTATGTCATTATGACCCCTTGAGACCCACCACCAGCTCCCTATCAGGACCAGTTCATCAGACCACCACTGAAGATCCATTGGAGCAATGCGGGGCGTTAATGTTACTTCAGGTTATCTTGGCAACAAGTCCAGAGACACATGATCCCAGCAATCATGTAACTGATGACTAATTACAGTAATGTGAGCTTGAACCAGCTCAGAGATTAGGATATCATGCTGCAGAATTGGAGCGTGCAGTATTACGCAGAGTGACAGCATTACATCGGTTTGAGCAGTAAGGATGAGGGATTGTGTGGTTATATTCCTGGAATAGTAATCTAAAATGTGAGATTAAGCATCCATTGATTTTTGAGTTCAAATCCCAAGAGTTTAAGATTTAAATACGTTTTTTTGAAAACAAATTCTAAACCAGAACATGTGAATGTGAAGCTCAGAGATAGCAGGAAGAACCGATGCTGGAGTCTGAGATAACAAAGTGTGGAGCTGGATGAACACAGCAGGCCAGGCAGCATCAGAGGAGCGGGAAGGCTGACGTTCAGAAACATGAAGCTGTTGGATTGCTGCTATAAAGAAACAAAATGCACATTCTTTTAATGGGATGTGGACATTACTGATAAGACCTGCATTTGCTGACCATCCCTAATACCCTTGACCTCAGTGACTTGCTTGGCCATTTCTAGAACAATTAGGAGTCAACTGCATTCCCATGGGCCCTGGTGTCATGCTTTAGCCAGACCAAGTAAGGGTGGCACATTTCCTTCCCTAAAGGGCATTAGTGAACCAAATGAGTTTTTAAACAATTGACAATGGACTGTTGTGACTGGTTTCATATTCCAGAATTATTAATTTTCCAGCTGTCAAGATAGAATTTGAACCCTCTTCCTCAAAACACCAGAAAAGCCTCTAGAGTACCACCCCATTGACTTTAACATTACCATCCCCGCCTGGTTTCCTGGTGCACTTCACAGAAGGAAACTCCCTATTCATCCCTGTTGGGTGGCACGGTGGCTCAGTGGTTAGCACTGCAGCCTCACAGCGCCAGGGACCCGGGTTCGATTCCAGCCTCGGGTGACTGTCTGTGCGGAGTTTGCACATTCTCCCCATGTCTGCGTGGGTTTCCTCCGAGTGCTCCGGTTTCCTCCCACAGTCCAAAAGATGTGCAGGCTAGGTGGATTGGCCATGCTAAAATGCCCACAGTGTTCAGAGGGGGCTGGGTGTGGGTGGGATGCTCCAAGGGGCGGTGTGGACTTGCTGGGCCAAAGGGCCTGCTTCCACACTGTAGGGAATCTAATCCCTTCCAAACAAAAGAGTTAAACCAGACTGGAAGCCAGGCACCCGCTTATCGCTCCAAAAATGCTGCCAGACCTGCTGAGTTTCTTCAGTGCTGGTGTTTTTATTTCAGATCTCTCACACCCACAGTATATTGCTTTTATTTAACCCGCTGTTCTTTCCTGGTTTAACCTATTCATAAGTGACTCCCATCCTACACTAATGTGCATGCTTTCTCACTGAACAGCAAGTATTCTGTTTCCTAGGGACTGACGTCCCGTAATCACGTGGTATATAACAGAGAACTTGAAGGACTAACAATGAGCATTGAAAAGTGAATCACACTTTGTGTTATCATTCATAAATCCTTCTTTTGTTTGCAATAGCCTTGCGTCTGTGTATAATGCGTAATATGTGTTGTCAAACTGCTATCAATGGTTTAACATCTCAAAAATCACAAGACATGAGCAATGAGAATGTAACTGCATAAGAAATAGGAGCAGGAGTAGATCAAATGGCTGTCCTCGCCCGAACTACTACTCCGTAGTGAACTTCGGCCTCAACTCCATTTCTTGCTTGCTCTCCGCATTCCCAGATTCCCTGAGAGACTAATTTTTACACGATTCATGTCTCTTCATCTCAGTCCTAACTGAACAACCCCTTATTCCCGTCCATTCTTGTATCTCAGGAGTGTCCTCCCTGGAGGACGGACATCAGATGATGAAAGTCAGCATTTACTAGAGTCATCTGAGGAACAGAATATTTGATGACAAACCTAGTACCAAGCTTATGGTCAACCATGTAGTGGCGTTGTTTCCCCTTCTGTATGTGTGGGGAGACATGAGCACTGTGCAGCAGACATCGCCAGCAGATAACTCCCATGGATCCACTGGCAGAACAGGCGTGTTGATATCAGTGTGGTTTCTCTGACTAACATTCCCACCAATGAGGCACTGATGACGGTCAATCATCTGCGTTGGGCAGGCTACACTGTCCGTATGCCTGACGTAAACATAAAACTCGCAAAACAAGCTCTCTACTCCAAGCTCTGTCATTGCAAAGTTACCAGGAACACAGAGAAGATGTTTCAAGGATGTTCCTCAAAGTCTCAATGAAGAGCTCGCACATGGGAATCTGTTGCTCTGGATTGGCCAAACTGGACAGGAACCATTTGTCAAGGTGACAACCATTATGAGTACGACCAACGGGCTGGAGATAAATGGCAAACAGTGGAAGGAACATGTAAAAGCCCAAGCATCCCACCCATCTACCTCTTCAGGACTACCTTCTCCACCTGTGGCATGGTGTACAGATTTAGAACATAGAACAGTACAGCAGTGATTGGGAGGCATTGGCCTAGAGGTATTATCACTGAACTGTTAAACCAGAGACCCAGGTAATGTTCCAGTGACCCGAGTTTGAATCCTGCCATGGCAGATGGTGGAATTTGAATTCCAGAAATATCTGGAATTAAAGAGTCTAACCCATCTGGTTCACTAATGCCCTTTAGGGAAGGAAACTGCCATCCTTACCTGGCCTGGCTTACATGTAACTCCAGACCCACAGAGACGTGGTTAACTTTTAACTGCTATCAGAGCAATTAGGGATGGACAGTAAATGTTTGCCTAGTCAGCAGTGCCCCCATCGTGAATGAGTAGACCCTTTGGCCCACGTAATAGCCGCTAATAGCATTGTCGGTCAACCCCCAGCAGGAGGACCGCCACCTTCTCAAGGGCAACTAGGGACGGGCAAGAAATGCTGGCCAGCCAGCAATGCCCACATCCCAGAAATGAATAGAATGCCATTCTAAATTAATCCCATCTGCCTACACATGGATCCATATCCATCTATTTCCTGTCTGGTCAGCGTCTGTCTAAATGCCTGTTAAATCTTGCTAACATCTCTGCTTCTACCAACGTGTTCCAGGCACCTACCATCCTCTGTGTAAAAAAGCTGCTTCGCACATCTCCTTTAAACTTTCCTCCTCTCAGTTTAAACCTATTCCCCTTAGTATTTAGCATCTAGCGTTGGATTACTCAGTTGCCTCAGTACCAGAGTGGAAAGAAGCTATCCTCAGTCTTGAGGGATTGCCTGAGAAGAAAAGATGCCAAGAATCTGATTATGCCGACAGTCAATGATAAATAAACCTTTCCATTTTCATTGCTCCACCTGCATCCCTCCCATTATGAGCCAGATCTGATGTAGCTAACTCAACACAAGGGTTTGTCAGGATGATATTTAGCCGTGTTTCCAAAAGGACTCCATGGGGTCTTCATGAGGTACTCTATTCCTCAGGAGGCGGGATTGAATCCAACCCCAAGTGGCCGGGCAAAGGCATCCAGAAGATACCTGTACAAAATGAGTATCTGTGGTTTTAATGCAGTGGAAAGGTGCCCATAATTACAATTAATATTCAAATATTAATTTTGTGAAGTCTCTTGGCAATACAGAACTTGAATACTGTTGATAAGAGAGTTATTTTGCTCAAGCTTTCGCTCAGGGACAAATGCAAGAATGCCAAATTTCAAACAATCACAACAACTTATGCCACAACAATAAAGGGTAGCAATTGGTTGGCCAGTCAATTCTGATTGGCTAAAGTATTGCCATGGAGAAAGACTCCCCAAATCCGGGGTAATTCTAAAGCGGCACGAAATTTGAACGTTTTCTGTTGCTTGCAAAGAATGGGATCATACCTGTACATAGGGCATACTTCCTCAAGCAACTGTACATCAGCATGAGTGATTATCTTCAATTGGAAGTTGTCATAGTTACTAAAGCTCTCAGAATGTTCAGCAAGTGTTTCCTGATCATAGAATCACATCTAACAGTCAGCATTTTCTTTTGATCTTCAAACACAGGCTGATTTGAGTACATTATGTACTCCACCCGTTGCAAAAGACTGAACAAATAAAAAGCTTTAGTGACATTTCTCAATGAGAAATATTTCTTTCATGTTTTATGTTGCCTTTATTTGTCTTATTCCAATCTTTTGTATTGTCCCATGTGTAATGTGCTCCCAGCTACATGCTGCCCCAGCCATTTCTGTGTATGACAGGCTCCCACTTGTCTGCGATGTTATATATAAAATGGGACCTGATATCTATGATTACTGCGTTAGTGATGCTTTTAACCTTTTTCCTTTTTAAGAATGAAGTACAGAGTTGAGAGGAACACATTCATTTTCCAAGCTCTCAGCCCAGCTTTCTGGAGAATGTGGCTGTGGCATTAACAATTTTATGATTGCAATGACTGCTCACTGGGAACTGGTCTGGATTGAAGAACCAGAACCCATTTCCCTGGTGATTATTAATGTACATCAGTAACTGTGTGGTGACCTTCACTGCAATTTCAAACAAACTGAAGGTGGTGCTTCAGTCTAAACTCTGCACATGAAAAAACAAATGAGGAATTAGAAAGGAAACTTCAGATTTTGAATTGGAAATATTTTTGAAAATGTTGCATGTATCTGGTCTTGCCTGGCGGTCTTGATTTAACAGGCGCCATTAACCCACTGAATTGGCGTAAACCTCAACTTTTTGAGTATCTGCATTTATATAGCGACTTCCCTAAGCTCAGCACATGCTAAACTGCTCTGCAACCAATGAATTACTCCCATTTTAGCATTCATCACTGTTGAAATGCAGGAAATGTGGCAGTGAATTTACACACAGCAAATGGTAAAAAAAACAATTATGAGTGAGATTTCAGGTATTGTTTGAGGAATTAATGTTAGGCAGGACTCTAGTGAAAGCTCCCCTGCTGTTCTTCAGATCCTGCCAGAGGATCTTTTTAACATTTGCTTGAAAGCACAATCCGAAAGATGGCACTTCCAACAGGGCTGTACCTGTTTCAGTGCCAGGCTGGGGCATCAACATAGACTTTGTGCTGAAACAGGATTTGAATCCACAGCTTTCTGACTCAGAAGCCACAGCCTGCTGCTGTGACTCATTGTTGGCATCTGCAGTGGCAGGTGGTGAGGAATCAAGCTGAGTGTGATATCCTAGTATGCACTTTCCAGTGTGAGTCACTGGGGCAAAGAACGCTGGGCTAATATGTACTGCTTCCAGCTAAGAAACACAGAGGCCAATTACAGCAAGCCTTCCCTTTCTCCAACCTGCTCGCTCGCTCACTCACTCAGTCTCTGCAAGGAAGAAGCTGATGTTTTCCCCTTGTTCAGGGCAATCCCCCATCTTCCGCTTAGGGGATTCCCACCCTGGTATGGCAAAATATCTCCAAAATCAGTTCTAGAAACAATCTTCTGAAATGTCAATAACAAATGCATTGTCGTTAGTACATCTTACTAATCGAATAGATCCCCAGCCAAGCCAAATCCTTGTCTGCAATAAATAGAGAAAAATAATGTGTAATAGTCAATTACCAGTTCACAGTAACCGAACAAGGGAATACATGCATTTCTGTACTGCTTTTCATGACCACTGGACATCTCAGAGTACAGTACATTCTTTAATTTGCCAAGAATATTCTTTATTCATAAATATATGAAAATACATCACAAAATGTTACATTGTACAGTTTGCAATCAAATTCAACTTGTCTCCATACAGCACATTCCACTAAATGCAAATACAATGGTTTTGGTATTTACTATATTCACTTTACGGTAGGTATGCAACTAAGGGCAAAATATTTCTAATCAGAAATTACAAGAAGTGCAATAGAAATAAGCTTTTCTCCATGCACCATGTGACCACAATAGAGTTTGAATGCTGTTGATCTCCACAACATACATTCTTTGTCAGGTGCACACACTCACCCCAGGGGTTCGATAGTTTCCAGCTCCTCAATGGCCTGTTACTGATAGACAGTATACAGTGGTCTTTTCCTGTTGCGACTTTTCAGTCAAAGAAGTGTTTTTGAAGTACAGCTGCTAATGCAATGTAAAAAGCAGTGGCACCCGATTTCTGCACAGCAAGTTCCCACAAACAGCAATGCAGTAGGGACCATAGAATTCCTACAGTGAGGATGCAGGCCATTCTGCCCATTGTATCCACACCAACCCACCACCCCATGCTATCCCTGTAACCGTATATTTCCCATGGCTAACCCACCCGACCTACACATTCCTGGACACTATGGGGCAATTTAACATGGCTAGCCCACTTACCCGTAGCACCCAGATGAAGCTCACTGAGACAGAAGTGCAGACTCCACACAGGCGGGCGCCCGAGGGTGGAATCGAACCGGCCCCCCTGGCGCTGTGAGGCAGCATTGCAAACCACTGAACCACCGTGCTGCCCTTTAGTGAAAAGACTGACTCCCTCTGTGTCTTACCCCCCCCCGCCCCAGGACTGACTGACACCCCCTCAATCTCTCATCACTACCCCCTCCCCCGGGAATGCAGACTGACTGGTTCCCTCCTCTCTTCTGCAGTGGCTCCATCCCAGCCCTTGCCTCGTTGCCACCACATTGACCAGATTTTTTTAAAATTTTTGTGCCATTGGTTTGGGCACTGATTAGCCAGGTCGCTGGGAAGATTTTCTCCTGGACATAGCCACTTAGATCCACCTGAAGTCAGCAGAATGGGCTTTGGCTTCATGTCACTTTTAATGGTGGCACCTTGATGGTGTAGCATTTGGTTGATTGTGCTCGAGCCTGGGTTCTTCGAGCTGAGGCCAGCCTTCTTTGTAACTGCTAGATGATGAGCCTTATTACACAGAACATGACGTGCCAGGTGGCAAAAGGTCCAACTTCTTTGTAAAATACCAACGTGTTCATCCACATATTCATCAAACTCTTGTCAAACTCCTTCAATACCCACCTGGTGCCTTGAACCCAGAACCTTGTGATTCAGAGACAGGCATGCTATCCACTGAGGCACAAACTAACCATCCCATCCCAGTTAGAACAGCTTCAGGAGCCATACTGCTCAGAGCTGAAACAACCAGACTGCACACTGTGAGTTAATCACTGCTGATGCTGCGTGGTTCTATCTCAGTAGTTGCAGGAGAGATGCTGGTGGGTGGTTTTAGCCCCTGGCTTGGAGCTGAATGTCTAACCAAGCCAGTTATGGGCCTTGTTTATGTGAGCCACCGACAGAGCTGCTGTGTCCAGCAGTTTCTATGTGTGCGGCTGATGCGCAGTTAGATTGAATGCGAAAATCTCTGACCCTGGAATGTTTATTGATGGTGGATTTCCGTGCTGTGTACAGGATGAAGCATTATTGTTTGTTACTGGTTCAACACTTGCTCAATTCCACAGTTCCCAAGCTAATTTAAGACTGAGCTTCATTGGGCAAGGAGCTGGACTAGGGCAGCAGATTCTTGGGAACACCATCGCACTCCATTCTCCTTCAAGCCAGCTCCTTGACTTGGAAATATATCGTTAAATCGAAATCCTGGAACTCCCTCCCCTAACAGCATATGGATAGAAACAATTCAAGATGACCGCTCACCACCTCAGGGACAGTTATGGACGGGGGACACAGCTGGTTTGGCCAGCAACTGCCACATCCCGTGAGCCATTAAAGATTGCCACCTCACCATTCCCCTCAGGCACCTGTTTGGAGCAGAAAACAGCTCTACCCATCCCCACCTCCTCCTCACGAGAGTGTCTGGTGGGATATGGGCCCCTCACTCTTGAGGCTGGAGAGTCAAACACGATCGGAGTAAATAATTTATGTTTTGAGCTGCTTGGGGGAGAAGGTCAAAGAAAGTCACAGGAAAGTCAGTGAAGCAGCACGGTTTTGTGAAGATTAACCAGCCCTGTGCATTCTGTACAGCTTTACAACCTGAACAACTGGTTCACACAAGTGATAACCGAGGGGAACCTTGGTGAACCGTGAACTGTATCATGGTGAAACCACACTGAAAGAGGGACGCTAAGTTATACCGACAAAGGAGCATATGTTACAAGGGGACACTAGACAGTACAGAACAGGAAGACCCCACATGAGGGTCCTTGTCCGTAATATGTTTGTCAATCTCAGCCAGAGTAGGTGTCTGCGTGAAGTCTCATACCTGGGTCCAGTGTTCCTCAATGGACAAAGACTATTTACCAGGCATTCTCCTAGATTCTGACTTGAGATCACTGGACAGAAAAAGAAACTGAAAGGCTCTCACTTATATAGTGCTTTTCACGTCCACCGGCTATCCCAAAGCACTTTACAAGCAATGAAATAATTTTGGAGCGCAATCATTGTTGTTAATGATTACCAATTTGCACAAAGCAAACTCCTAAAAACAACAATATGATAATGCCAGATTATCTGTTGATGTTGATCGAGGGATGAATATTGGTCAGGACGCAGGGACAGGTCTCCTGCTCTTCTTTGGATTAGTGCTTTGGAGCCTGACACATCTACCTCAGGAGACACTCCCCACTCAACGTGTCGTCAAGAAGACAGCATCTCTGACCATAGAACCCTCCTTCAGTGCTGCACTGAAGTGTCAGACTGTGGATTTTTTTTGCTCAAGTTCAGTCTAGGACACTCTTGCTGGAAGTGATTGTGTATGTATTTTAGAGGAAGGTGGGACAAGGCCACAGGTCGCCTTGTGAAACCTTCCACAGTTGAGTAGCTAACCAGCCATTTATTACAATAGGTCTTAAGTATATGACCTTACAACATGACAGCTGCATGATCTTGCTTTTAAAAGACATTGACACATGCACTCATTTATAAACCATAGAGTTGCTGGATTAGTGGACCGAAACTGCTGGAGTTTTCATTTGTCGGAATGTTTCACAGAACTGTTACACCACGTCACTGTTGTTGTGCAATATCGATCCACGTGCAGTTCTCAAATCTTCAGAGAATGTGCTGTGCTAAAAATGTCTATTGACTTATACCACGTTTCATCGATACCAATGAACTGCATCTCAAGAATATCCTGAATGTTTCCATTGGGTGTTTCCTGAACATCTCAGTCACATTCTCCTCATTTCTTGTCAATGTGGGTTCTGAGGAACTTGCCAGACTGGAAAGTGATATTAATAGGTGCTCAGATAAAGGAGCCCTCAGTGTAGTCATTGGAATTAAAGATGTACAGCTTCATGTTTGTGATAGCATTGAACTCCCCTTGTCCAATTGTAGATTCTGCTCTTCTTGAGTTACCCTGTGTTTGGAGAGGGTGTTTGAGCAGTGGAACACCAGTGTGGGGCATCACGGATTGATTACATGGAGGTCACTGATGGGGGAGCACTTTCAGGTCTTGTTTCAGAATTATTCTGCCGTCTTTCTCACACTGCTTCTCGTTTGAGACTCTCCAATCGAGATGTACTGAATCGGTATTGTTCAATGTTACAGCTGTGCCCAGGGCTCTCACAGTCCACCACCTCTGCACTGCCCTAGGTACGCATTGTGCTGCTGATTCTGAATTGTACTCATACCTGCCTCAATGCAGGCATTGTCACTACCACCCTCTGGTATCTCTCACATTATAAGACCATAAGACATAGGAGTGGAAGTAAGGCCATTCGGCCCATCATGGACTCTACCTGCAAGTTAACCTTTATGGAATCCTGGACCAACACTCCCAGATCCCTTTGTACTTCAGCTTCATGAATTTTCTCACCGTTTAGAAAATAGTCCATGCCTGTATTCTTTTTTTCAAAGTGCAAAACCTCACATTAGCTCACGTTGAATTTCATCAGCCGTTTCCTGGACCACTCTCCTAAACTGTCTAAATCTTTCTGCAGCCTCCCCACCTCCTCAGTACTACCTGCCAGTCCACCTATCTTCGTATCATCGGCAAACTTTGCCAGAATGCCCCCAGTCCCTTCATCCAGATCATTGATATATAAAGTGAACAGCTGTGGCCCCAACACTGAACCCTGCGGGACACCACTTGTCGCCAGTTGCCATTCTGAAAATGAGCTTTTTATCCCAACTCTCTGCCTTCTGTCAGAGCTAATACTCAGTCCAAGCCAGTAGCTCATCTCGAATGCCATGGGCCCTCACCTTGCTCAGCAGCCTCCCATGAGGCACCTTATCAAAGGCCTTTGGAAGTCTAGATAGATAACATCCACTGGGTTTCCCTGGTCTAACATACTTGTTACCTCTTCAAAGAATTCAACAGGTTTGTCAGGCACGACCTCCCCTTACTAAATCCATGCTGACTTGTTCTAACCTGACCCTGCACTTCCAGAATTTAGAAATCTCATCCTTAACAATGGATTCTAGAATTTTACCAACAACCGAGGTTAGGCTAATCGGCCTATAATTTTACATCTCTTGTCTTGATCCTTCCTTAAACAAGAGAGTTACAACAGCAATTTTCCAGTCATCTGGAACTTTCCCTGACTCCAGTGACTTTAAAGATCACAACCAAAGCCTCCACTATTTCCTCAGCCACCTCCCTCAGAACTCTAGGATGTAGCCCATCGGGGCCAGGAGATTTATCAATTTTTAGACCTTTTAGCTTTTCTAGCACTTGCTCTTTTGTAATGCCTACCATACTCAACTCTGCCCCCGACTCTCCTTAATTGTTTGGATGCTACTCATGTCTTCCACTGTGAAGACTGATGCAAAGTACTTATTAAGCTCTTCAGCTGTTTCCTTATCTCCCATCACTAGCCTTCCAGCATCAATTTGGAGCGGCCCAATATCTACTTTTGCCTCTCATTTGTTTCTTATGTATTGAAAGAAACTTTTACTATCATTTCTAATATTACTAGCTAGCCTACCTTCATATATGATCTTCTGCTTCCTTATTGCTCTCTTTGTTATCCTCTGTTTGTTTTTGTAGCCTTCCCAATCTTCTGATTTCCCAGTGCTCTTGGCCACTTTATAGGCTCTCTCTTTTTCTTTGATATATTTCCTGACTTCCTTTGTCAGCCATGGCTGTCTAATCCCACCCCGGATAACCTTTCTTTTCTTTGGGATGAACCTCTGTACTGTGTCAATGTGAGAATTATACACCTGGACCCATTATTGGGCCATTAGTTGTTATTAAAAACCCACCTCCTTCTCAAATGCCCTTTAAGGACAGAAATCTGCCATCTTTATCTGGTCTGACCTCACAATGTGTTCACTACCCTCATCATTATCATCTCAGTCACCCAGACATATGGGCTCAGCTTTGGCCTGTATCCAACTTTACCCATCTGTCAACTTCATTGAACTATATTACGCACATATACACACCCACACACACAGACACACCCACACACGCAGACACACCCACAAACACACACACACACACACACACACATACAAACATAGACACACCCATGCATACAAGCACACATGTACACATACATATGTACTCAACATGTACACATGTGTACACACATACACACACGTAAACACAAACATGTATACATGCATGTATACACACATATACATGCACACAAACAATAGACATGCTCACACACATACATACATGTGTCCACATATATGTATCACTACTGTGCTCTCCCATTGTCTCCAAGCACCATCATCCCCATTGTCTTTAAAGGCCATTAGTGGATTGACTTCAAATTTGGCATCCTTTGTTTTCAGTTCTCTCCATGGCATTGCCCATTTTGAGTTCCTCACCAGCTGGCTTGCTCTCAGCCGTCCACTCCATCTGATTCAGGTATCCATTCATCGCTGTTCCTTTCAAACTCTACCCAGATCCACTTGCTCAGCCACTGTGTTTCTGTTCTCTGGAACTTGCTGCTGAATTCTATCTATCTGTGAGGTTCTTGAGTAGATTTGTAGCTCGGGTTGTGGAAGCTGTGATTGGTTTGCTCACTGAGCTGGTTCATTACTTCCATTATCCTGCTGGGTAACATCGTCAACTGCACTGATGATGTTACCCAGCAAGGTAATGGAACGTCTGCAAAGTAATGAACCAGCTCGGCGAGCGAACCAACCAAAGCTTCCTTCTATCTCTTCCCTCTCCTCCCCTGCTTTCACAAACCTCTCCCAAACTGGCTTGCACTGTTTGCCAGCAGGGACCTATCTCCTTTGTACCGTACACAGCTTAGAGAGATGTGTTGAGCAGAATTGAAAGTTCCTGTGGTTGTTGCAAGTGACAGGAAACCAATTTGGTTTAAGTGTAGTTTTCAGGTTTGGCAATAGTTCACTACAAATGAACTGCTGTAACGAGATTGAACGGATGTAAAATGGGTCTGTAGGAACAGTGGAATTGTAACAGCATTCCATGTTCCCAGATTACATTTGGATCGCCTTCGATTCTGGTGTCAAACACAGTCTTCCATTGGGTCCCATCCATCAGGATCTTGTGAATTGCGGAATGGTCAAAAATGGAGACCAACCTTGGGTTTCCTTTCCTTTCTGGCAGATATTTTCATGGCTAGGATGGATGGACTTTTGAACAGCAAAGGGATTAAGGTTTGTGGTGAGTGGGCAGGTCATGAAAAGATCAGCCATGATTTTATTGAATGGCAGAGCAGGCTTAAGGGGCCAGATGGCCTATTCCTGCTGCTGTTTCTTACGTTCATATATGTTCACGCACAGTTGCAGTACCCTGTTTCTGAATGGTTTTAGGCTTGGGGAAGGGGAGGGGTGCCTGAGAGAGAATAAGATGGGATAGAGGTATTGGCAGGGGTGTGCCATTTGTTGTGCCTGCTGATAATCATTGGTCAGACACATTCACTTGGGTGAGATAAGTGGGTACTTACAGTGCTGTGCAAGACTGAGACTGTTCTCCTTGGAGATAGCAAGAAGGCTGGGAAGCCATTTCAGATCAAGATGTTCAAAATCACCAGGGATCTAAACTGAGTAGACAGGGGCAAACTGTTCCCATTAGTGGAAAGATCAAGATCCAGAGGATACCAATTAACAAAAGCAACATGGGGGAAAGTGTTTTCATGCAACATGGCATTAAGCTTTGAAATGCATTGTCTGAGACGCTGGTGCAAAGCATTCTAAGGGAAATTAGCTGGCAGAGTGACACCAAATGAAATGCTGATTTGGGGACTGGTACGGGCACAACAGGCCGAATAGCCTCTCGTGTTGTAACAGTGCTGTGATTCTGTGAATTGTGCTAACTGATAGACTGTGCAAAGCACGACATGGGTGTGGTCCCAGCCTGTCCAGAGAACTGATCCCAGCCTCTGTGTCACCAGGGGTGGCTCAGTGGATAGCACTGCTGCCTCACAGCGCCAGGGACCTGAGTTTGATTCCTCTCTCGTGTGACTGTCTGTGTGGAGTTTTCACATTCTCCTCATGTCTGTGTGGCTTGACTCTGGTTTCTTCCCACAGTCCAATGGTGCACAGGTGAGGGTGGATTGGCCAGGCTAAATTGCCCCATAGTGTCCAGGAATGTGCAAGCTAGGTGGGTTAGCCATGGGAAATGCAGGGATAGGGTCTGGTTTTGTGGGGTGCTGTTCTGGTTCGAATGCTGTTCAGAAGGTCAGTGCGGGCCAAGGTCAGTGCGGGCCAAATGGCCTGCTTCCACACAGTAGGGATTCTGTGATTCTAAAGGATGAGAAAATTGGCTTTAATTTCCCCAAGCAAAATGACTAGGCTGGATGGTCTCTCTGGATCCCTGTGTAGTGCAGCTGAGGGCAAATTTCAGGTGACAGCAGAACCAAACCAGGCTTGTGCACTCCAAGTTCTGTTGGGGTGATGCATTGGAGCTGTGTTGACTTGAACCTCTGAGATGCCTTGCTCGGATTCACTGCCATCAATCCTTCTCATTCTGGGTTACCAATGCGATATGGGCAACAAAGCATCCATGAAGTCTTCAGCAGAATATTTCATAAAGGTTTATTACTTTGTACTTACAATGTCTGAGATACATGACGGTTTCCCAAGGGATCAGTTCTTTCCATCCTGCTGGGTAGAGTTTATCTCAGGATATCAGTTAACCCAGCCAGGTACAGGCAGCCTTATATATAAAACAACAACAACAGAAGTTGCTTGAAAAGCTCAGCAGGTCTGGCAGCATCTGTGAAGGAAAAAACAGTTAACGTTTCAGGTTCAGTGACCCTTCTGCAGAGGTAGGATTGTGTGTTGCCCTTCCAGGCTTGCCTATAGGATCATATAGAATCATATAGCTCACAAGGAGGCCATTCACCCCATCTCACCTGGACTGACTACTCAACTGATCCAATTTCCCCTTGATCCTGCAAACAGTTCCTTTTTCAAGGGGGAAGCCACGTGCTGTCTCTGCCTTAGGGCGGCTGGTCAGACACACATAGGTTGTTTTGGATCATTGACCCAGTCAATGAACACGGGGTGGGTTTGTGGAGGTGAAGAGAGAGAGAAGGGGGGTAAAAATACTCACGAACCCCCCCAACACCCCTCCCCCCACAACCAGCCAACCCTACAGTGAATGATAGCTATTTCTCAAGAGCATTGTCACTGCTGTGCTGTCGAAAAAGCAGCAGCCAAGTTGTGCACAGCAAGATCCCACAAGGAACTGAGGGATATTTGACAAATTTGAGGCAATTTTCCCCTACCAGATCTCCTTTCAAAACAGGATCCTGCACACTCATGTGAGCAGGTGATGGAGGCTTTGGTTTTTAAGTCTGCTGAGAGAGTGCGCCTCCCCCCCCCACCGCAGACTCCCTCAGTGTGGCATCTCCGTGCCACCAACTGATTCTATTGTTCTACCCTCTCAAGGAATTATTGCAATATTTATCTCTCCACTAATACCACAAAAACAGGACCAACTGACCTTTTGCCTCACACTGTTCATGGGATCTTGCTGTGCGTAAACTGGCTGCCATGTTTCCTACATTTCAGAATTACCTCATTGGCTGTCAGGTGCTTTACGACATCATCAGGTCATGAAAGACATTATATAAATGCAATTTCTTTATTTACTAGCTTCCTCGTACCACCTCCCAGCTGAGAAAGTGACATTTTATAATCGCAGTTGCTGAGTATATTCAAGAAGCAGCTCGACAAATTCTTGAATATATAGAATGAGGGTCATGCATGAAAATGAAGTTGAAGTCAAAGATCAGTCGTGATTTTGTTGAATTGATGGAACTGGTCCTAAAGGACAAATGACCCACTTCAGCTCCTGTTTATTTAGTTCTTCGGCTTGAAGGGAATGTTGTTCTGGAGCTGACCATAGGGGGCAGCAAAAAGCCCAAAATAACATTGTGCATTTATAAAGCAACCTCATAGCAGACGGATTGAGGATGGAAACTCCATGAACATCACATTCTGTTAACACATCAGGTTTATGTGAGGAAAAGGAAGAGATTCTGAAATGAAATTAAGAGGCTCCCTTTCAGCTTCAGTCATAGAGTCATACAGCATAGCAACAGACCCTCTAATCCAACCAGTCCACGCCAACCATTTTCTCAGACTAAACAAGTCCCACCTGCCTATGCTTGGTGCATACCCCTCCAAACCCTTCCTATAAATTTATCCAAATGTCTTTTAAATGTTGTGTCTGTACCTGCATCCACCACTTCCTCTCGGAGTTCATCCCACACATGAGCTACTCTCTGTGTAAAAATGTTGCCCCTCACATGCTTTATAAATTTTTCTCCTCTTGCCAATAAAAATATGTCCCCTAGTTATGATCTCCCCCACCCTGGGGAAAAGACCCTTGTCATTCACCTTATCTATGCCCGCCGTGATTTTATAAAACTCAGTAAGGTCACCCCTCAACCTCCTATGTACCAATGGAAAAATGTCCCAGCTTATCCAGCCTATCTTTATAACTCAGACCTTCCATTCCCAGCAACATTCTGGTAAACCTTTTCCGAACCCCCTTCAGTTTGATGATATCCTTCCTGTAGCAACCCTCGTAGCTGTCTGTTCCTCAGCACCTCATCAGGCGTCGAGTTTTGTATCTGTCGAGTTTTTTTAAAAACATATTGGTTCTGCTGCTGTCTCCAGACATTTGGCAGCATTTTCACCTGCTTGGCAGATGACACTGGACTGGGTTTGTATCAAGGATGGACTGAAGACGCTAAAGCGACCCTCTGGACTATGCCAGTCAGCATTTGTAGCAATTTTCCAGTACAGAATTGCTTGAAGTACACAGCTCTAGAAACTGTCAAGGAAGCTAGTACAGTTTGGATTCCAGAGTAGTTGGAGCAGCAAATGTTGTCATATTTAAAGTAAAAACAGAACTCTTGCATTAGCATGGAGTTTTTCATAGCTAACAGATGTCCCAAAGTACTTTACAGCCAATTTTTTTTTAAGTGTAGTGTCTGCTGTAATATAGAAAACATGGCAGCTTTTTTGGACCCAGCAAATTCCCATAAAGAGCAATGTAATTAATAATGTAATCACAAAAGGGAGGTGATTGTGTAGTGGTTTCTCCTCATGGATTAATAATCTAGGATTCTAGTCTTAATGCAGAGACAAAAAAAAACTGCAGATGCTGAAATCCAAAGCAGACAAACAGGAGGCTGGAAGAGCACAGTAGCATCTAAAGGAAAGGAGCAGTCAACGTTTCAGGTATTAACCTCATTTAGGCCGGTCCTGAAGAAGGGAAATACCCGAAACATTGACAGCTCCTTCCCTCCAGATTCTTCCTGGCCTGCTGTGCTCTTCCAGCCTCCTGTTTGTCGATCCAAGTCTTAATGTGCTGGTTTAAATCCGATTATGAATTTAAATCCAGTAAAATCTGATCATGTGACTGTTATTATAAAAGCCTGCTTGGTTCACTTTAGGGAAGGAAATCTGCCATCTTTATCTGGCCAGACCCATAAGTGACTCCAGACCAACAGCAGTGTGATTAACATTGATGGGCAATAAATGTGTTAGTGATACCCACATCCATGGAAATATAAAGTGCTTTTGTGATGTTGATTGAGGGATAAATATTGTTCACTGCTCTGGAGTTAAATGCCCTGCCCTTCTTCATGATAATGCCATGGGATCTTTTACATCTCCCTGAGCAAGTAGGTGAGGACTCAGATCCATGTCCTGGCTGAAGACAGCGCTGCCAATAGTGTAGCACTCCCTCAGTGGATTGTTGTACTCAAATACTGGAGTGGGGTTTATTCCCAGGACCCCGTAATTCAGAGGTAAGTGGGCTACCTGCTAAACCAATATTCAACTCCGTGTATATCTAGGCACCTGAGTAACTTCTCTGTGTAATTTACCCTTTATTTGTTTATGGAGCACAGTTGTTGCTGGCAGGGTCAACATTTTATTGCCCTCAAGAAGTTGCCTTCTTAAAACTTTTGCAGTCCCCACAGTGTAGCTGCAGTCACAACAGAACATTAGCCATTCTTTCAAAGGGAATAGAGTATGAAAGTAGAGATAATGGGAACTGCAGATGCTGGAGAATCCAAGATAACAAAGTGTGGAGCTGGATGAACACAGAAGGCCAATGCTGCTGAGATGCTGCTTGGCCTGCTTTGTTCATCCAGCTCCACACTTTGTTACCAGAGTTTGGAGGTAGGGAGGCTTTGCTGAAAGTATACAGGGCACTAGTGAGAACACATCTGAAATTCTGTGAATAATTTTAAGCCCTCTTGCAGGAAAGATGTCATGACATTGGAGACAATCCAGATAGGATTCACTAGGCTTATACCAGGTATGTCTTAAGAGGGGAGGTTGAGTCGCTTGGGTCTGTATTCATTGGAGTTCAGAAGAATAAATGGTAACCTTATTGAAACATACAAAATTCTTACAGGGCTTGTCAGGGTAGACGTGAAGAGATTATATACCCTTATGAGAGAATCTAGGACCAGAGGGCATAATGTCAGAATAAAAGATCACCCATTTAACACAGAAATGAGGAGGAATTTCTTCTCTGAATCAGTGGAGTTCTTTACCATAGAAGGCTGTCGAAGCTGGGGTGTTAAGATAATTCAAGGTTCAGATAGATTTTTAATCAGCAAGGGAATCAAAGGTTACAGCAGGAGAGTGGCGTTTGAGGGAATAGAGGGATATGGATCCTGTAAGTGAAGGCAGTTTTATTACAGAAGGGCAAAATGTATCAGTGCAGGCTTGGAAGCTGAAGGTACTGTTCCTGTGCTGTATTAATGATCAGATTAGCTATGATTTCATTGAATGGTAGAGCAGATGGGCTGAATGGCCTAGTTCTGTACTGAAAACAAAAACAAATTTCTGGAAATCACAGTGGATCAGGCAGCATTCTGTGGAGGGAGAGAGCGCTTCAGATGATTCTGCATCAGAGTTCTGATGCTGCCTACCCTGCTGTGATTCCCAGCTTATTCTTGTTAGTCAGCTAATTGCCAGCATCTGCAGCAATCTGCTGCTGCATCGGGCCGACTTGTTTTCTTGCCTGTGACGATCAGTGCGTCTTTGACGAAGAAACCCACAGGGCTCCATCGAGTGCATGAACTTCGCAGCATCTGCCTTAGTTTCGATGAGGACGGGGTTATGTTTGTGGACTCAATCCAGTCCGGCGCTCTGTGAAACTCCGGTCCGGAGTTGGGAGGTTGCACAGCACTGACATCATGGTCCTGCCTCTCCTGGGCAGGGTGTTATCGCAGTGACTCCCTACCACATCTCATTTCGGGCTGGAAGCCGCGCTGCAGTGTATTTCGGACAGGGGGCCAGGAGATGGAGTCGTGCCTTCCCTTGTAATAAAAGGCTGGGGGCAGCCTAGCGCTGTGGTACAAGCTGTCAGCGCCCCCCCCCCCCCCTCTCCAGCCCCCGGGGCTGGAGAATGTCTCTCTCACCAGCGATTTAAACCAGAAAACTCTGAGTGAGTGAGTGAGAGGGCTCCGAGAGAAACCAGACTTCGCCCATGGTCCGCCTGATGTGGCCGGAGCTGCACAATGAGTGCGCGGCCAGCGGGCACAAGATGTTTGACGGCTCCCGGCGCCTGAAGCAGATCTGGGACGGCGTGAGGCTCGAAGTGACGGGAGATGCCAGCTCTGTGGTTCTGAACAGCTTCACCCAACTGGACCCCGACCTGCCCCTCACCGAGGTACACTTTCTACCCTCCCTCAACCCGCACCCCCCCCCCCACGACCAAAAAAACAAAAACTTTATCACACAAAGATGCTGGAGTGCGAAACAAACAAATCAGAAATTGTTGGAGAAACTCAGCAGGTCTGGCAGTGTCTGTGGGTGAGGAAGGCAGGGTTTAATTGCTGGAGAAGCTCAGCAGGTCTGGCAGTGTCTGTGGGTGAGGAAGGCAGGGTTTAATTGCTGGAGAAGCTCAGCAGGTCTGGCAGTGTCTGTGGGTGAGGAAGGCAGGGTTTAATTGCTGGAGAAGCTCAGCAGGTCTGGCAGTGTCTGTGGGTGAGGAAGGCAGGGTTTAATTGCTGGAGAAGCTCAGCAGGTCTGGCAGTGTCTGTGGGTGAGGAAGGCAGGGTTTAATTGCTGGAGAAGCTCAGCAGGTCTGGCAGTGTCTGTGGGTGAGGAAGGCAGGGTTTAATTGCTGGAGAAGCTCAGTAGGTCTGGCAGCACCTGTGGAGAGAAATCAGTTAAAGTTTTGGGTCCAGTAGATTTGGAACGTTAACTCTGATTTCTCTCCAGAGATCGCTGCAAAAGCTCCGCAGGTCCAGCAGCAATCTCTGTATTTGTATCTGATTTGCTGCATCAGCAGTTCTTTCGGTTTTTAACAGAATTCAATTGCTGGAAAATTTCAGCAAGTCTGGGCAGTGTATAAAGAGAGAGAGAGAGCGAAAGCAGACCTAATGTTTTCTGAGCTCGATGACCCTTTTTCAAGAACTGGAGTCAAAACATTAACCCTGCTTTCTCTCTTCACATGCTGCCAGACCTGCTGGGTTTCTCCAGCATTCTCTGTTTATTTTTGTTTGTTACAGTTCTTTCTTACTTTCTGGTAAGGAAACATCTCGCTTTCTCTCTCACCCAGCTCTGCAGTTGCTATGGAGATGTTACTGATTGCTGCACTGTTTTGCTGATGAGATGATATTTTGCCTGTGGGATATGAGGCATAGTAATAGCACTCTGTTATTGCTGTATGTACCGTCCCATGTTTAACTTTGCCCTCTGTAATCCTGAACGCAGTTGTGTGATTTTAAAATGAATTGCTGTGGGTGCTGGAGAAATCAGACCACAGTCGGAATGCTCACTCCGTTTCTCTGTCCACGGGTGCTGCTGAATTTTTCCAGCACTGTCTGTTTTGTTTATTTTTCATGTTTTGTTTTGAACAAGCACGAGAATGGGGCTTGGGAGGGGTCTAGCAAACACACTGGAGGAACTCAGTGGGTCTGGAGAGAGAGAGAAACAGAGTTAACACTTTGTGTTTTCTTCAGACTGTTCTGGCTGTTTCAAGTTTCCAGTGTCCGCAGTACTTTGCGTTTATTATAAGGGGGTGGGAGTAGTTGTGAGGACATGACCCATATTTGAACCCCCACACAGACACACACGTTACCACTTTGCTCCAGATTGAACATATCATATTCTCAAAAGGGAATGATTCATATACATCAAACACCGTGTGGTGTTATTTTTGCCTCACCTCATAGAATAATTATTTCTGAAGTGCAGGGATTTATACGCATTCTGCAGTAAAAGGAGCTTTTGACCTCTGAGTGTATCGAAATCATAAATCCGTTTATAGGGAAATGTTTTATGGTATTGCAGCAGCATTTACTGTCACCCAGGGCCTCTTCTGACATCTCAGATGATGGGTAGTGAGGAGACAATTAGATCTAACTCGCTCAGCCAGGAGTCCTGCACTGTTGAGCTGAGTGTGGAACTGGCAGCATCTGAGCCAGAGGGTTAGACTTTTAACCTTGATTCACAACTAACACCCGAGATCTCAAACTGTCCTTGAGTGTCTGGGAATGTGTGGGGCGTCTGCACTTTTTTTAAAAAACATATATGGCATGACATATATGGAAACATTCACTGCGGTTTTCTGCCTTTGTACTTAGTGAGGAGAAAAATGCTTCAAAACATAATCTCGTGTTGTCTCCAAATCTCATATGTTGAGTCTGTTGGAGGTTAACATCAGGGCTGCGCATCCTGCAGCCTTAGCCAGTTTTATTTAGTTAATGGCCTTTGAAGATTTCATGGTCTTCTAGGAGCAAAGGAGAACGAATTAGGCTATTCAGCCCCTCAAGCCTGTTCCTCATTCTAGATCCACAGAATCCCTACAGTGCGGAAGCAGGCCATTCGGCCCATCTTGTCCACACTGATCTTTCAAAGAGCTTCCCACACCAGACCCAGATCGTGGCTGATCATCTACCTCAACATCATATTCCTACGATATCCCCATATCTACAGATATAGTTAGTAACCAGAAATTGCCCACCCCTAATTGCCCTCAAACTGAGTCAGAGGTCACATGAAAGTCACCCACATCACTGTGGGTCTGCAGTCACATTAGGCCAGACCAGGTAAGGATGGCAGATTTCCTTCCCTGAAGGACATTAATGAACCAGATGGGTTTATAACAGTAATTGATATCAGTTGTTACAGTCACAACAACTGAGACTAACACTACATTTCACATTTAAACTGAATTTAATACAGTCACTTGTCATTATGGGATGTGAACTCATGTCAGCACAGCATTAGCTTAAGCCTCTGGATTTCTAGTCCAGTAACATTACCACATTACTAACTAAACACATTACTGCCCTGGCGATGAGTGTAGGGCTATATATAAAATATATATTGTGTGTGTGTGTGTGTCTGTCTATGTACATGTAATCAACTTTTACAGGTACGGGCTTCTGATGTGATTGCAAAAACATCACCTTCTCAACTCATCATATTATTTAAAAAGTTCTTGTCAGTTTGGTTAAATATTCTAGTCAGGTGCTGTCAGATGTCTTGGGTGACATTTTTACCATGGGACTAAATTTGAAAATGCATTGCAAAACCCAATCTTAACAAATACAAGATCCCTCAGCCACTGTGCAACATAACCCATTCATATCATGTCTTTTATAATCGCCCTCTTTACCTCCTCCTTGCTTGGTGTCCATATCTCTTCCCATAGAAATGCCTTGGGATGTGCCAGTGTATATATCAATGCTGTTTGGATAATCCCCATCCCCTTGTGTCTCTCAATCTTTGTAAACTCTTCCAACCCATTGAGAACTCTACACCCCTCCAATTCTGGCCCCTGGCCTGTTTCCAATTCCAATATTTTCTCGACTAAAGGGGACTCTGGATTCTGCTGCTTGGACACTGAGGTGTGAAATTCTATTATGACATTTCTCTGCCTCTTTTTTTATCCTTCTTTAAGCTGTCTGGAACCTGCTTGTGGCAAAGTTTTTGTCACCTATCCCTAATAACTCTTGGTTTGCTGTCCGTTGTCTTTAATCAGATTCAATTCTTGCAGAGTGAGTGGGTCAATAGGAATTGACTGTACGAATACAAGAATATGTTGTTGTGTTCATGTGATCCCAAATGCAGGTGAATAATTATAGAACAGCACTCCACTCAGGGAGACCATTCCGCTCATTGAGCGAATACTTGTTCTTTGGTGGATCTATACAATCAGCTCCATTCTTTCCTTCTGAACTTACGTTTTTCACCTTTTATAAGTTCACATTCAATTGCTTCTTATTGAATCTGTTCCTACCATCGTCTCCAACAGTGTTTTAAAGCTCCTTAAAAGATTAGCAGGCAACCTTGTAGCTGTTCCTAGTCAGCTCGCTATCGAGCGTGCACTTTAATTCTCTGTTTATAGATTTCGTTAGTTGGGGCCACAGGAATTGTTTTTATTTCATGTGTTTTTATTTTTCCTCAAATGGGCCATTGTCTTCAGAGGTAAGGTTGACAGGCAACTCCTTGACAAGCAGCCAACACATTCGAGAGGTTCCCATTTTCCTCTTCCCAACTGGATGGCACAGTGGCTCAGTGGTTAGCACTGCAGCCTCACAGCACCAGGGACCCGGGCTCAGTTCCACCCTCGGGTGACTGTTTGTGCAGAGTTTGCACAGTCTCCCCGTGTCTGTGCAGGTTTCCCCCCACAGTCCAAAGATGTGCAGGTTAGATGGATTGGCCGTGCTAAGTTGCCCCATAGTGTCCAGGGACATGTAAGTGAATTAGCCATGAGAAATGTAAGGTTTCAGGGATAGGGTAGGGAGGTGGGTCTGGGTGAGAGGGTCATTTGTTAGGAGGGTCAGTGTGGATTCGATGGGTCGAATGGCCTGGTCCCACACTGCAGGGATTCTACAACTCTAATTTCTTTTTCTGAGAATGCTGGTGCCTCTAGCCAGGCCTCATTGCCCAACCTCGTCTTCCAGCGTGGATTTTTCCCTTCTCTACGTGACCCCTGTTCCTCTTCGGAGTAGCTTCGGGAGATGTTTTGCCTCCACCTGTGAGAGCAGACGTCTCATTCGAAGGACAGCACCTCTGAGACTGCAGCTGCTCCTTGGTACTGCCCTTGATCTTTCAGCTCAAGCCCTGGAGCGAGCTTTGAGATTCGGGGAATTGCACAAATGGAAAGACCAGTCTTGTGTTTTTTTTCCCCCCCTTTACCGTCTTGGCTGTGGGAATGTACAGATATGTAATCTTCAGCACAGATGTTTTATTGTGTGTTTTTCTACTTTGCCCAAGGACACTCATGTTAAAAATATAATGACTAAAAGGAAGCCACAATACTGGGAAACTAAACTGCAGCCACCTTCAACAAAATGAATATTGGCAGCAAATGCAGGAAGGTTTTCTCTTTCAAAGAATCTTCCTTGTGTGGTAGTGAGGAAGGAGTTCTCTAGAATTGCTGTTCTGTGCATCAGTCAGTGTTGACTGCCTTACTACTGAAAGGCACACAGAGCATCGGGTCCTCTCGCCTTTTCCCGCTCTCTGAAGCCTGGCCAGGGCAATTTGTTCACTCTTAGTTGGTTTGCAGCACTCGGTTAGTGGAGATTGACAGGCTGCTCGGCTCTGGGGGGTGGGGTGGGGTGTTAGATTGTAGCTAAGCTCCATCCTGCCCTTGTTGACCATCTGGGATTGTGGAGTTTGGTAGCTGTTTTGCCCAAGCCTATCCCAGGTCACTGGTCGGGTTGTGATGTTCGCCATGTCCAAATGAACCAATGAAAACTTGTGGTGAAACCGGGGAACTTCCTGTATTGTTCACTGACCTGAATTTACCAAACCGTCAATTAGGGGTTTGAGTTTTGTGACAACCACAGGGTGTGAAATTCTTTATATAATTGCTAGTTTTTTCTTTCTCTGTGTCTTTGCTCCAATCTCTTCCCATTTCTTTCCCCTCACTGTGTTCTTTTTTTCTCCTTCCTTCCCTTCTCATTCTTTGTTTCTCTCTTCTCTCCTTTTCACTTCTCTCTCTTTTTTTAGTCTTTTTTGGATTTTCCGTTCTTGTTTCCTTTGTTCTCTTTCTCACTTTCTTGTTCTAACATTGAACCATTTCGGTGGCGAGAGCAGGCCTGAGAGTGGAACTTTTCAGTTGGACCGGTCCCATCATTTCCAAAAGTTGCTGCTTTTTCCCTCTGGACCATAACCAAGATTTAGAAGGGCAGCGCAGAAACACTTTTACAATTGCGTCTGTGTTCAAGGATGAGAATGATGTCAAAACAAGGTCCCAAGTGCACACTCTGGACATGAAAGAATCCACGATATTATCCTGAAGGAGAGCAGGGAAGTTCTGTCCATTGTCTGGTACGGTACAGTACATATCCTCAAATAGCACCAATTTTTAAAAAATAATAACCACAGTGAGATAATGATCGGATGATTGTGGGATCTTGCTGTGCAAGAAAAAATTTACTTGCACTTCAAAGGCAGCTGCAAAGTTCTCGGGACATCCGGAGGTCGGTAAGGCTGCTCCCGAAATCCTAGTTCAGGTTTCCCACTTTGGCACAAATAATTCCATGAATATAGGTGCCAAGGTTAATTCTGTTGCAGCTGGCACTCTGAATGAGGAAAGAGGAACAGTTTCCTCCACAGTGCACTCCAGGAGGCCCATCTTGGATCATCCACACAATTGGAAGAGCGTGCAAAAATAGGTCAGGCAGCCCGTCGCGCCTGCACCGTCTTTCTTGGATGAGAAACCCAGCTGCTGATCATCCTCCTAATTTTCCTCCCTCTCACTCTAGAAATTCCTGGTGCTCAGCTCAACATCCGTTTGCACAGTGGAAGGCAGAGATCTCACTGTCTAATTGAATTTAGATTCTGCCAGCTGCTTGCTGAGATTTGAACCCATCTCCCCAGAGCATTACCCGAAGTCTTTCGTTGTCCAGCGCAATGTTATTACCACGACACCACTCCCTCCCCAGCCAGCTCAGCCATATCAGCTTGCCAAGATAGCCGTGTTTACGTGAGGAGCATTAGTGCAGTGAGGCGACAAGTGAGTGGGAAAAGGATTTGTTATAGTCATTATCAAGAGGACTCGTGTACACTTAATCACCAGTAATTTTAGCTTACAAGGTCTTTTACTAAAAATGACACCACTCCTTCAAAAGGATATTTACAGGACCTTCAGGGCCTGCTGAACAATGAGATGTGTGTGTGTGCCAATATGAACCTTGACCCTCCCAACCAAAGGGAACTTACTCTGCTCTTCCTCTCTCTGTAATCAGCAAAATGTTGACGACAAGCCAGATTTTGCCTGCAGTTAACAAACACACTGTTACTGTTGAACTGGAAAGGAAATGACTGGAATCTGCATGGACATAATGGGCTAGAGCAAGTGAACTGGCTTCTCTAATAGCACAGTGCTGCAGATTCACTGCTGTGCTGGCTTGCAGTTCTGAACATCAATTATCCACCATGTAGACTGTTGGAGCTGGGGTGGAGGGGCGGGGGTTGGGGATCTGTGAGCTGGGGGAGGGAGCTGGTGATAGGGAGAGGAAATTTACCGTTGTGAGTTTTGCCCTTCAAGTGTGTGAAAAAACCCATTTTGAGCTTGAAAGAATTTTTATAAGGACGAAGTTGGTTCAGTCCGCAGAAGCAGTACGTTGGCATAACTGCGCTGGAAAGAGTATGGGTATTGAATTGGGTACGGTCAGGATAGAGCCTGATTGTGAGATCCATCCTTCGTTCCTATAGACAGAAATGTAAACACGCACACACATGCTTACACACGTACGCGCACACACATACTGGGACAGAATATGAACACTCACTGCCTCTCTCACTTCCTGCACCCTGATAATACTCTGACATCTGTTTTGGTAATTAGCTGTAATCCACAGAGGAATGTTGTATCCCTTTCTAGTAGAGCGAGACAGTTGTTCAACTTGAGGGGGCATCACTCCTTGAGTTTGGAGCAAGGTCTAAAGGCAGGTTGCCACATACTACCACCTCAGATTTCCGTGCTCCTGCAATCTCATCCCCCACCCCATCTCCACTTTACTTCACTCCCTCTGGAATGTCCTCCCTTCATCTTAATGCCTTTCTACCTCTGTTAAGGTACGCTGTGAACAAGAGGGGCATCATTTCTCAGCCTTGTGAAATGAGTAGGGGGTCACCCATTTAAGGCAAAGCTGATGTGGAACTTTATTCCTCACGGAGAGGAATGAATCTGTGGAGTTCTTCACCAGAGAAAATTGTTGAGATTGGGTCATTAAGTGTATGCAAGGTTGAGACCAGTTTTTAATCAGTAAGGGGAAACGAGGGTTATGTGGAAAAGTGAGGGAAAGTGGAGTTGAGCGTGATCAGATCACCTGTTATGTGGTGGAGTAGATTCAGTGGGCTGAATGGCCTACTCCTGCTCTATCTTATGGTCCGATTTTTGGCTATTATAGCCGCTTTAACAAAGCATTTTGTCACCTAGCCTAACGTCTCCTTTTGAGTTTGATAGCCGATCCTGTGAAGTATGTTTTACTGTGCTGGAGGCACAGTATAAACACAAGTTGGTACTGACTAAGGCCACTGAAGTGAACAAACATCTTGTCTAAGACACTGGAGTTTCCCGATACAAAGGAAGCACGGTGAAGGAGAAAGCGAGGATGGAAGGCAGGAATATTGGAAGGAATGGGATTTATTTTCAGACTGCCCACCATCAGCACTGTAGCTGCCGAGAGATCGAGGAGTAGAGGGGTTGTTTACGAGCACGATAGGTTTGCAAAATAGAGAGAACAGTCCTTCCTTTTCATTGCCACATTGAGTAACAACCAGCCTGTGTTTCAAGAAAGCTCTTTTCTTTCTCAGTACATTGGTGCCTGTTCCAGAGTGACTCAGCTACTGGATCTCATTGACATCAGCCTGCTATAGAGAGAGAGAGAGAGAGAGAGAGAGAGAGAGAGAAAAACAAAATGCTGCAGCGAGTTTACATTTCCTTCAGTGTCCCTCTGTATGATTGATAGCCCAAAACTATTTGTAAAGCCCATGCTGAACAAGATAACAATAGGTGATTGAGCAAATGTGTTTTTGAAAATCTGTTCTCATAGATCCAGTATTGTGTACAGCAACTGGTGCAGGACTGTGAATGCTTCTAGTCATATGATCTGGTTAGGACAAGCAGGGATTATTGCAAGACATCACTTGAAGCATTTATTGTGTAATTGTGAATATGAATTTGTGACTGGAATCCCAACAGTACAGGCATTTGGCCCATCAAGTCCGCAGCAGCCTTCTAAAGAGCATCCCACCCAGACCCAACCCCTGCCATGTCCCTGTAAGCCTGCATTCCCCATGGCCAATCCACTCGAACCTGCACGTCTTTGGACTGTGGGAGGAAATGGAGCAAACCCACGCAGACATGGGGAGAACGTGCAAACTCCACATAGACAGTCGCCCGAGGGTGGAATCGAACCCGGGTCCCTGGTGCAATAAGGCGGCAGTGCTAACCACTGAGCCACCGTGCCGCCCCAAATTCCATTAGATTTCCAGCATTCGAATTCTGTAATTGCAGAGATCTAGGGTTCCCTACAGCGTTGCTGCTAACATTGAAGACATTTGGTGAGCGGCACTCATCTGAAAATCTGGATGAGATTGTGTTTTTCTCCTGGTGCTCAGCTCTTTTTACACTGTAACACAGCAGGTGACTGAAGGGGCCATGCTCCCTCTGCTGCCTAGCCTCCTTAGTGAGAACAGAAACAGCGGAAGGCACAAGGATCTGTCGTAGCCGTTAGTTTGGAAAGCTCGAGCCCGTGAAATCAACCCAGGGGAGCTGCTTCCCACGTTTGGACGTGGGGCCTCTGCAGTGCACCAGTGTGACTGGGTTCTGGCATAATGGCTGGGAGCAACCAAGAGCTGTCAGGGAATATTCTCCCCAGACACCCTGGGTGAAAGTAGCCATTGAAACACCTCCCTTGTTCCTTGACCAGTTCAACTTTGTTGAGTTAGCAAGTAAGTAAAGTATTGTTACATCATGTGTATTGCAGAACTTCACGATGTGGCACGGTGGCTCGGTGGTTAGCACTGCAGCCTCACGGCACCAGGTACCAGGGTTCAATTCCAGCCTCGGGCAACTGTTTGTGTGGAGTTTGCACATTCTCCCTGTGTCTGCATGGATTTCCTGTGCAGGTTAGGGTGGATTGGCCATGCTAAATTGACCAGTGTGTTCAAGGATTAGGTGGGTTATAGGGGAATGGGTCAGGGTGGGATGCTGTGAGGGTTGGTGTGGACTTGTTGGATCAAAGGGGCCTGTTTCCGCACTGTAGGGATTCTAAAATACAAAAAAAAATTTTTCAGCACATGTGCAGGAGCTTTATTGAATGTTTCTTCAATCAGGCTGTGTGCTCTGGGTTGATATACTGTGAGGTTGATACCCAGAGTGGAGTTCAGGACTGAGTGATGTGGCATTCAGAGTACGCACAAACGTATCATTTCTCAATCATATTGGGATAACACAGCAATACAATGACCACAGTTTGGTTTTTAAATGTTCCTGGGTTAGCAAATAGGCCTCTGCACCACCTGTGCTACCAAGCTGGAGCATGCCTTCTCCTCTGCATGTTAGGGTGAGGATTGTATTAAGCTCGGTCAGATAGCCGCCTACGCCTGCCATCTAAAATATGAAACTTGAATTGCACAGCTGCTTGCACAGCCTCAGGATATCCAAAAATGTTTTGCAGCCAATAAAGTACTTTCAAAGCATCATCCTGTTCTAATGTAGGTAACGCAGCAGCTGATTTGCACACAGCAACGTGATACTGACCGGAGAATCTGTTTTATGAAGTTAAATCAAACATGATCAGAGAATCAGGGCTAACCACCAGCCCCCTTCACCACACTTTGACTTCAGAATATTGCCATGGGTTTTCATCTGAGAGCTAGATGTCAGTGCTGGTTTTTACATCTCGAACGACACCGCCGACGGTGCAGCACTCCCTCAATCCTACACTGGCATGTCAGCCTGAAACCTGTGCTCGAGTCTCTGAACTGGCACTTTAACCTACAGTCTTCCGAGACAGGCCTGTCACCTGTGCCACAGCCTGTGCCCTTTTTGAGTGTGGCGTTTGGCTGGATTAGCTGCAGTGTGGTACAGATTGGAACCAATAACGCAGGGCCACCTCCCCATAGCCTCAATGACAGCTCATGGAGAGCTGCCTGTTTATCTCCCTCTTTTCTACCCACCCCCCCGATCCGACCCCCCCCCCCCCCACCCCCGTCGCCGCCATGTATTTAATGTGACGTGGTGCCCCTGTGTACTCACTATCAGCGCAAGGTGCCTGTGCTCCCCTATGGTCTGTTTCAATCTGTAGAAACAGACTGTGTCGGGAGATGGAGGGGTGGAAATGTGTGACTATAAAGTTTTTTATTCTTCAAATACGGGGCTCTGAGAGTTAATAAGGGACGGTGTTTTAATACAAAGTAAGGCAGCACTTTCGGTATGCAATGTTTCTATAAAGCTCTCAATTGTTGTGGCTTGCTAAGGAATGTCGGACAGCCAGACTGTGAGGCTTTCTCATTCCTCAGCAATAATCTCTGCAGGGTAACCAGACAGCCTGGAAAAACACACGTACACACCGGTAGTAGCTTCATTGCGTTTGTTCCATGTTATGCAAATACAGGAATTTAAATGACAGCTGTGGGATGTTCTGACCAACTTGGCTCTTAGAAACAGATCTTGCAGAAAGTCCCTGACCTTGGCTGCCACAGGCAACCTACCTTCAGTAGGCATGGTGGCCTGTTTATGTCTTTTAAATTTTCTCCTGAGCTGTGAGAGATGAGAGCTGCAATGCTGGAGATTAGCTTACATCTCCCCTTCAGTTACCTAATGCCCACATTACATCCAGGACTTGGTGCTGCAGCTTCAGTGAATGCTAGTGTCAGAGATGCGGTCCTCAAACTCGGTACACTCCGGTCCGAAAACAGAATGAAACAGCAGAGGAACATTTAACAGTTGACAGGAAATAGCTGCTTCATCTGTTGTAAAGATAAAACTTGCGTTGCCAATCTCGCTGTCCCATCTGACGTGGTCTCAAGGGAGTCAAGACAGATGTGGGTCATGACTCCCAGCTGAAAGTTTGGGGTTGTAAGTTGTGGGGAGTTTTATTTTTTATTAATACTGGACCCAGCCAAATTACTTGACGCTGTTCTTAAAAAGTCCTAACAGAAAAGGTAGACGCTTCATGTTTGGCAACGCTCAAAAACACCGGAATACAGAAAAAATGATGAGGAGAAACATTTGAGAAGCACCACACCGAGAGGTGGATAAAGTCAGAAGTCATACAACACCAAGTTATAGTCCAACAGGTTTATTTAAAATCATGTCGTGTGACTTCTGACTTTATCTACCCCTGTCCCACACCAGCACCTCCCTGCACATCATGACTGAGAGGTGGAGCAGTAAGGTAGAAGTCCTCTTACAGAGGAAGACAAAACACAAATTTTAATTTTCTCATTCCAGATGGTGGAGTGAAACAGGGAGCAGAAGTTGCTTTGCTTCTTATTCATGTGTGTATGTGTGTGCACGCGCGCATTTGTGCATGTGTGTTTCTATATGTGTGTACATGTACAAATGCGCACACACAAACACGCACACGTACAAATGCATACACACACATGAACACACACATTTGTTCATGTGTATTCGTGTGTGTGTATGCATTTGTACGTGTGTGTGTGTGCACGTGCGCACATTTGCAGAACAAATTAACCGAATGGAAATTCTAACTGTGGCAATTCTTCCATAAACTAAACCAGGAAAGATTCCAATAAATATCATGCATAATATACAGTCTAGAAATATTCTGTAATGGCAGATGCCAAGATACAGGCAGACCTGCATTTATACAGCGCCCAGTCATATCCCCAACAATCTCTTCTCAAAAGCCCATACACAAACCACTATTGATGTATTGCCACTGTTCGATCTGTAACCACTGTTGCCAGTTTACATACATCAAGGTCCAAAAGCAGAAAGCAAGCCGAAGATATCTGGTTTTGGTTGCCGGAAAAGTGTTCACCAGGGCATGGGGAATTTTTTTTTGACCAATGCAATTTGCAGTCTCACTTACCAGCTTCCTGTAAAGCTTGAGGGAACCTCAGTTTAACATCTGACTTGAAGAAGTTGGGACAGGGTCTGTAGCAATGTGGCACTGCCTCAGGACTACACTGGAGTTCACTTTAAAGATTTGAGCTGAAGTTGCAGAATTGGGATTTGAATTGTCTTATGACTTAGGCGAAAGTGATAATTACTGTCAGAAATGCTGTAGCCAATTTTCCCACTGTAAATTCCCACAATTAACAATGATATGACTATCATTTGGTTTGAATAGTTTTAACTGAGGAATGAATAACTGTCCCAGGTCACTGGGAAGAACAGCCCTGCACTTTTCCAAAATCGTGCTAAAGATTTCTTTTTACAACCACCTGAGAAGCTTCCATTTAATCACTGAATTGCTGCAGCACAGGAGAGGCCATTTGGCCCATCATTGCTGCGCCAGTTCTGTTATCTAATGTGAAATTCCTGTCTTTTCTTATCCCTTGCTACTATTTCTTTTCACATAACCATCCAGTTTGCCCCTCTTGTAGGTATCGCAATTGAACCAGCCTCCTGTGCATTTTCAGGCAGTGCATTTCTAGACCTTGACTGCACGCTGGCTGGAAAAGTGATTTTTCTCGCATGATTTCAGATCTGCTCCCCACCTCATTCTTGCTCCTTTTACGAGTGGGAACAGTTGTCGCCAACACACACACACACGAGCTTGAAAGCCTCGACCTCCACTTTCTTCCCTCCAAGGAGGATAACCCCAGCCCCTTCAAGTCTCATCTGACAGCCACATTTGAAGAGTGAACAGCCACTCTGTCCTACTCTGGGAGTGTCTGCTTGGATTATGTGTGGCCAGTTCATCTGAAGTCACACTCCAGTTTTAAGAATCGCACCCTTGCTTCATTCTGAGAACACGTTTTGGGCGCACTGACATCGAGGTTTTTTTTGCCTATGAAGCGGCTGGGGAGCATTAATGCGTGAAGGGGGCTGTATAAATGCACATTGTTCTCCAGAGACATCTGCATGCTAGGTACTCCATGACTCAGCCTTTGTGCAACCATTTGGGGAAATCGCTTGCAGTGACAGAAGCTGTGACACATCCTCATGAGGGGAAACCCCGCTCACATGAGGCACGGGGAGCGGCGGTAAAAATATTTGCAGGGCCCAGAACGAGAAATGGAATCTGTGTGGTAAAGACCAATCCCAAAAATAAACGTCCTGCGGCAACATAAAGGGGAATTGTTTGCGCCGTTTCATCAACTCGTGAAGCTGACACTGTGGAAGTTTATTTTTTTGCAGCCACGCAACCTCATCAGAATTTACCAAACAGCAGAGGAACAGTCATAAAAGTAGCAGCTGCACTTGCTGAAAAAAATGGAAGTGGCGGTTACGGAACTCGTGCTGAAACCGGCCTGTGGAATAAACCCACAGGAAAATTTCAGGGAGACAAATCGAAACTGGCCATCTCTCCCATTGGTTTCGCTCTGCCTTGGCTTTCGTTCTGCCTCCAATGAGCAGGAGTAGGTCATTCGGCCCTTTTAAAGTCTGCTTCACCATTCAATATGATCATGGCTGATCATCCAAATCTTCTGTACCTTTGTTCACCCTTTCTCCCCATGTCCATTGATCACTTTTTAGTCCTAAGAACTATAGTGACATGGATGGCAGGTTGGCTCAGCGGTTAGCACTGCTGCCCCACGGTGCTGAGGACCTGGGTTCGATTCCACCCTTGGGCAACTGCCTGTGTGGAGTTTGCATATTCTCCCTGTGTCTGTGTGGGTTTCCTTCCAGAGTCTAAAGATGTGCAGGTTAGGTGGGATGGCTGTGCTAAATTGTCCATAGTGTTCAGGGGTGTGCACGTTAGATGGATTAACTGTGAGAAATTTGGGAATCGAGTGGAGGACTAGATCTGGGTGGGATCCTCTTTTGGAGGGTCAGTACAGACCCAAATGGGCTGATGGGCATCTTGCTGTAGGGATTCTGGGATATCTTTCTTGGAAGATATCTTGATTTGGCTTCGACAGTTTCCTGTGGCAGAGAATTCTCCTTCCTGAAAAAAAATTTAAACCAAAGCCAGTAATACCTGAAACAGACATGCTGATCCTACTGGAGCTCCATGTGAACGATCCATTCTTGTATCAGTCTCAGCTGTTACTGGCTGTCTTTCTTAGACATTGACGTGTTCAGGTCAGGGTGCTGGGGTCGGGGGTGAGCTGTTGGGCCATTCTGCTGCCTGCCCTTCACCATGTGGAAAATAGACATGTTTGTATCCAGAGGGACTTGGAGACCTCGCATATGTTATGGGCACAGCGAGTAGGGGAGCTGAGCGTGTGCTCCATGCTGTTACGAAAGGGATTTGAAGGTCAGGCTGCATCTTTGCCATCAGAGCATAGAATTTGCCAGAGCATGGGGGTGTCACGAGTCTGATACAGACACCCCCCAGACTCCTAACTCCACACACCCTCACACTGAATCGCCTGCTCTCTGTCTGACTGCTGTCATTCCTGAGGATGGGGAGGTGTCACTGCTAAAGAAACACAACTTCAAGGGGGCACTCCAGAATACCAGTGCCACCTGCTGGAGCTGTCAGTGTCAGGGAGGAGGGGACCAACTTTATAAACTGAAAGTAAAGCTCACTCTACTCCTTTAAACTCAATGCCAATCTTTACCGTCTGTGCCCATTCAAACACTCCAGGACAGTGACAGAACGGGGTTAGATGCAGAGTTAAAAAATCCCTCTACATTATCCCCATCAAACTTGACAGGGACGCTGGGTTAGATACAGAGTTAAGCTGCCTCTACTCATTTATATTGTAAAATGACCCCTTCTCAGCTCTTTTGAGCTAAAAGTAAAGCTAACTCCTCTTTTAAACTGAAAGTAAAGCATCCACTACACCATCAGGGCATCTAACTATTAAAACCAGTCTGTAACCAGCAACAATAACTAGGCACTGCCTTTTTAAAATGAAATCCAAGATTGTACTGTAGGGAATGAGACAGTGGGAGGTACCTTTTAAACCAGGAGGACGGTCCACAGCACATGCAGGAGCAGATAAGGCCGGCACAAACCGCACTGAAATACATGGGCCATTGGTGAAAGTCCTGAGCTGGAGAACAACTGCAGTTGGACAGAGGGAACGTGCAGGAATGCAGCGCTGATCTCCAGTCCAGTTCAGCCATGATCTTACTGAATGGGGCGGCAGGCTGAAAGGGCTGAGTGGCCTATTCCTGTCTGTAGTATGTTTGTAACTGTATGTAGTTTTAACTGAGGAAGGGCATTTCCTAGACCCTGTGTTAGAGTCAAGTCCATTAGGCTGGGGGAATTGTCCCTGTAAGCAAGGGTGAGCCTGCATTCTCTAGAGTCTGGAAAAAGGAGAAGCACATATAAAACTACTGAAGGGCTTGGCTGGATAAGAGCTAAATAAACAGTTTCCTCATTTGGGAAAAATGAAGAAGGTCGAAATGGGCCAGATTGCTTTCACTCTATTTTTATTTCTCCCTGTGGAGAGTGGGTTTGGTGGAGGGAAGGGGGTAGACAGTAGATAGAAACGGTAATACCTGAACGCGATGTCACAGGCTTGATCGGTTAGGACTGGGATGAAGAGGAATTTCTTCATGTTGTGAATCTTTTCCAAAACACACTGAATGTCCAGTCATTGAGTAAATTCAAGAGAAGGCTCAGTAGATTTTCAGGCAGTGTAGAAACGCAGGTACGTGCGGCTGGTGGAGCTAAAGTGTGGTCTAGTCGGATAGTGAAGCAGGTTTGAAGGGCTGAATGGCCCAATACAGCTTCCTTTATTTTATTTGAAGTCCTGTTGCCGCACCGCTCCCATTTTAGTTTTCTCAAATGGCCATTCATAATCTATCTGGGCAAATGCAAGGTGATGCATTTTGGAAGATCAAATTCAAGGGCGAACTATACAGTAAATGGAGAAGTCCTAGGGAAAATTGATAAACAGAGAGATCTAGATGTTCAGGTCCATTGTTCCCTGAAGGTGGCAACGCAGGTCAATAGGGTGGTCAAGAAGGCATACGGCATGCTTTCCTTCATCGGACAGGGTATTGAGTAGAAGAGTTGGCTGGTCATGTTACAGTTGTATAAGACTTTGGTTCGGCCACATTTGGAGTACTGTGTACTGTTCTGGTCGCCACGTTACCAAAAGGATGTGGATGCTTTGCAGATGGTGCAGAGGAGGTTCACCAGGATGTTGCCTGGTATGGAGGGTGCTAGCTGTGAAGAGAGGTTGAGTAGATTAGGATTATTTTCATTAGAAAGACAGAGATTGAGGGGGGGACCTGATTGAGGTCTACAAAATCATGAGGGGTATAGACAGGATGGATAGCAAAAAGCTTTTTCCCAGAGTGGGGGACTCAGTTACTAGGGGTCATGAGTTCAAAGTGAGAGGAGGAAAGTTTAAGGGAGATATGCGTGGAAAGTTCTTTACACAGAGGGTGGTGGGCGCCTGGAACGCGTTGCCAGCGGAGGTGGTAGACGCAGACACATTAGCGTCTTTTAAGATATATTTGGACAGGTACATGGATGGGCAGGGAGCAAATGGACACAGACCGTTAGAAAATAGATGACAGTTTAGACAGAGGATCTCGATCGGCACTGGCTTAGAGGGCCAAAGGGCCTGTTCCTTTGTTGTAGGTTTCTTTGTTTCTTTGTTATTTAAACTGAACAAGAAGCAGCCTTAACATTATCTTGGGACATAATCAAGGCTCCTCAAAGTGCTTCACATTGTGAATTACACACAAAAATTCTACTTTTTCAATTCGGGCCTGTTCAGCAATCCCCAGTTTTGATGTTCCACTATTGGCACCTTTTACTTTTATCCTTTAATTCCTCCCTCTTGTTTAACCCAACAATTGGATTCCAGTTCGACCATCGCACAGCGTGGCTTGTTGTCAGAAATCTATTTGATTATTGTTCTTGTGAAGCTCCTGGGACATTTACATCCCTGAAGGCGTTACTTAAATGAAAGTTGTTATTGTTGCCTCAGCAAAGCAGGGGAGCTTGTCCCAGAGGGACTGCAGAGATAAACAGCCAGGCAGGTTTTGTTTGGAGGCCTCGGTTGATGGATGAATCTAACCTAGACATGCCGGCTGCGGACTGAGCTCATTGTAGTGGAGTCCAGTCATGTCCTAACCCGACCTGCACACTCTCTCTTTCTCCAGAATTAGCAGACAACAGACAGACAAATGCAACATTGGCCGTTACCTCAGGGTGTGCCGGCGAGGTTAGACTAGAAAAGGAAGGAAGCGATGCTTCAGTTGTACAGAGCCCATCTGGAGAATTCATGTCTGAACACCATTCTCCAAAGGAAGAGGTATTGGAAGGGCTAGGCACTGAAATGTTATCAGAGAGTCAAACTTAGTAGGGGAGGGCATAAACTTTTACTGCCCTTTGATATTAGAAAGTCGACCAACTTAATTCACTCAGAGTTGTGAATCTACAGAACTCTTGTACCTGAGATGGTTGGGGATGCCCTGTGGTCGAGTAAACTTAAAACTGGGGAAAGGCTGGAGTCTCAAGGAATCGAGGGGCAAGTGGGATCAATGCAGGACATCCATATCATCAGATTGAAGCCAATTCCAGAGGGCTGCCCTTGTCTCTCGTGTTCTTAGAAAGGGCTAGAGTTAGTTGTCGCTCACGTTACGAGGGGCGGGCGTCGCTGGCCGGGCCAGCCCTTTCGTATTTTAAAACACGATGCGGTGAAATGCAGCCCCTGCAGCTTCCCAGCGTGTTCTCGCTCGACTTGCTGGCGACAGCTGTTGTCCCTCTCTTCTGCAAACACGTTGCTGGAGCCTTTAACCAGAAAGCCATCGACATCTTTGAATGTCACCGGGACTTGCCTGCTCAGTTGGGTCGTTCCAGGGGAGGAGGCTGCGGGGTCTGTCGAGGGTCCCCCAGGGACAGTGTGGTTACTCAGTGCTCGGAGCTAATCATTCTGGCAATCTTTGTCAACATTTGGCCTTTTCAGGATCTGTGTTGCACAGATTTGATGCCACATCAAAAAACCACTAGAGCCTGTCATCTCGGATTCTCCAGCATCTGCAGTTCCCATTATCTTTGATCACAATTTTAACCTCACTGCAAAGCCTCTTCCAGGGATGACTAACCTGAAGAAGTTATCCTCCTCCCTCCGGACCAACCTCAGGGGCCCCCTTTCTCCCTACTTATTTCAGAATCCTCTCCCCATCCCCTTTTCTGATGAAGAATCTAGGCCTGAAACGTCAGCTTTCGTGCTCCTGAGATGCCGCTTGGCCTGCTGTGTTCATCCAGCTCCACACTTTGTTACCTTGGATTCTCCAGCATCTGTAGTTCCCATTAGCCCCGTCACTACTTCCACTCCACTGCCTCTGCCTTCTGGTCCTTGGGGGGAGGGCAGTCAGTGGGCAGCTTTCTTATGCCAGCAGCAAGGGTTCAGTTCCTGCACTGGCTGAAGTTTCTTGCAAAATCCTCGATGGATTAGCCTTGGGAAATGCGGGTGTCCTGGGGATTGGCTGGGGCGTTCTTTGGAGGGTTGGTACTGACCCAGTGGGCCGAATGGCCTCTGCACTGTAGGGATTCACTGGCTCTGGTTCTCAAACTCTCCCCTCACCCGAAGCACAGTAACCCTCTGTTTAAACCACCACCAGTTGTCGCTCCCTAAGTTTCATTTAAGTAGCGCCTTCAGGGATGTAAATGTCCCTGGAGCTATCCCTAATGAGAGAGCAGCCTTGTGGTCCAGTAAGAATGGGAGGACTTTACTTTATAACTCTGAAATGTTCTCCACCTTTTCAGAAGTTTATCTAATTCTCTTTTGGAGCTCACTATTGATTGAGATTCCACCATCCTTCCGGGTGGCATATTCTGTATTGCAACAATTCCGTGTATTTACAAGAAAACTCTACCTCTCTCCCCTGGTTATTTTCAGTTGCGCAGTAATTATTCCCATTATCTCATAAAACGTCAATTTTACTTTAGTCAGAAATCACACAACACCAGGTTCTAGTCTGACAGGGTTATTTGAAATCACAAGCTTTCTGAGCACTGCTTCTTCCTGACAAAGGAGCAGCGCTGCATAAGCTTGTGTGATTTGAAATAAACCTGCAGGACTATAATCTGGTGTCGTGTGTTTTCTGACCTTGTCCACCCCAGTCCGATACCGGCAGCTCCACATCATGATTTTATTTTAAATTCTGATCTTTGCATGGGACTCCCTGAAAACCAACACCACATCAAGGTCTGGAAGTGAGTTTCTCTTGGTGCCCCCTATCAGATTCATTGCCCAAGCTGATATCACCGGAGACATATTAACTGTTCATTTATCTCATTGACCAATGTGGGAAACCCCAGGCACAGAGCTGACTGCTGTTCCTGCCTCGACAAGGGAAGCCCTTGGAGATAGTGTGTGTGTGTGTTCAGTTAGATAGTTCACCTCCCAATGAAATCCAGTCCTGGTTTTGCTACGGCCCATGCTGTTACATGAAAACACCCTGAGGTTGTACAGGGTTCAGTGAGCTCCTGAATTGGAAAGCACCAAATTAAAAAGGACTCTACCCCATGTCTGTGCAGATACTGACATTCCAGAGAGAAGCCTACCCGCAAACTGCAGATTTGACACACACACCACCCATTTTTAAACTGCAAGTAGATTAAAAACAAAACTGCAGATGCTGTAAATCCGAAACAAAAACAGTGGTAATTGCTGGAAAAGTCTGGCAGCATCTGTGGAGAGAAATCAGAGTTAACGTTTCAGGTCTGGTGCCCCTCCTTCAGAACGGAACCAGAACTTCCTCAGGTTCACGTTTTAACAAGAGAAGACCCAACAAGTCCACTCTGTTCTCTGCTGGAATCTGTCCCATGAATCATAGAATCCATGCAGTGCAGAGGCCATTTGGCCCGTCGAGTCTGCACTGACCATCTGAAGAGAATCCCACCCTATCCCCATAACCGTGCACTTTCCATGACTAACCCACCCAGCATGTACATTCCTGAGCACTATGGGCAATTCCCCATGGCCAATCCACCCTAACCTGCACATCTTCGGACTGTGGGAGGAAACCGGAGCACCCGGAGGAAACTCCCACAGGGAGAATGTGCAAACTCCACACAGACAGTCACCCCAAGTCTGGCATCGAACCCGGGTCCCTGGCGCTGTGAGGTGGCAGTGCTAATCACTGAGCCACCCTGTGCCATGGAAACCAGTTCACCTAAGTCAACTCTTGGCACCTGCCTTCAAACTTCACTGAGGTCACTTTTGAAGTTGCATTTTGTTTTCTTTTCCCCCAAAGAGCTGGTATTTGTGAGAATGGCAGAATGTGCTGCCAAGTACAATTTGTGCCCAGCAACAGGACTTCAATGGCTAACTCAGCAGATTGCCATGCCAGTATCACTATGGTGATGCTCTCTTCTTTTTTTTTTCAGTAGCCATCCAGCAATACATTAACACTTGGGGCGGGGCAGAAAGCAGTGCAGACAACTTAATGAACCAGAAAATCATCTTTCACATCCAGCAATCGAGACAAAGTGGAACGTGGCCCTCTTTGTAAATAATCTGTTTCCCCCACCCCCGCCAAAGGAGTAGCAGCTTTCAGGCTCCGTTGAAGAATAAGAACTGGCAGTTGTTATTAGAGATAACAAGGTGCAGAGCTGGATGAACACAGCAGGCCGAGCGGCATCAGAGGAGCAGGAAAGCCGACGTTCCGGGTCTGGACCCTTCTTCAGAATTTCTGCTTGGCCTGCTGTGTTCATCCAGCTTCACACCGTGTTATCTCAGATTCTCCAACATCGGCAGGTCCTACTATCTCTGATAGTTAATTGCTTTGTCCCCCATTGGCTATACCTGAATCCCGTTTCCTTCATACATGGTTTGATGCTTGGGGAGGTGATGACCTAGTGGTATTGTCGCGAGACTGTTAATCTAGAGACCTAGGTAACATTCTGGTTGAAGTAATTCCAAAGAGGCAGGTATCCTGTCTCCGCGTCACCCTTTATTTACACTTGGAAAGTCCTTGACACTGAACCAACATCGTCAGAGCCAGCCCTCAGAGTGAACAGAACCTCTGACTCTCCTGTTCTTATCTGCCAGCCAGGGCTCCCTGACTGGACCAGGTTAACAGCCCCAATCAGGGAACCCATATTCTGTAAGGTCCACTTGGCTGACCCTTGTTACAGTTACCACAATCAGGGGACCACACTGTAGATGGGTAGAAATTGAATTAATTTTTTCTCTGAAAGAAGTATAGAATTAAGATTCTAATGATGGCAATGAAACTGTTATTGGCTGTTGGACAATATCTGGATCATTAACTTCCTTTAGGGAAGGAAACTGCCAGGCTGTATGTGACTCCAGACCCACAACAATGTGGCTTACTCTTGACTGCTGTCTGGGCATTTTGGGATGGGCAACAAATACCATACGGATGGTGCCCAAGTTTTGTGAGTAAGGAAACGGGCTAACACAAGTTCCATTGAGTTGGCCAGGCTTTCTGAGCGCTGGGGGCATCGCACTCACCGCTTCATTTCCTTTTCAGAGCACCGCGCAGGAGATTGGCGAGGAAACCGAAGACGGTGCCATCTACACAATAACACTCAGGAGGGTTCAGGTGCACCAGGCAGCAAGCAAAGGCCAGCGATGGCTGGGGGTAAGCAGCAAGCGGACATTTATAACCGCGCAGAATCCCTCGGCTCACAGTGGGGTGTCACCTCCCTGACATCCTCATGCCCCACCTTTGTTTTATGTTCCTCATAGTCCCCGATTCCCATTACTGCCCTTGCGATGCTGTTGACACTACTTTTGTCACGCATTTTAACAGTAAGTCTTTAATAAATTTGAAGCTGGGGGAAGATATTAACAGGAAAAGACCAGGATGATCAACTATTTCCCCTGTTGGGGATTATAGGATTTAGGATTATGGTCTGAAACTAGGAGAGATGTTAGCAAGCACTTCCATGCAGCGAGGGTGGTAGAGGTGTGAAATTCTCTTCCACAATTGGTAGTTGATGCTTGATGCTTGTTAATTTTAAATCTGATAGATAAATTATTGTTAAGCAAAGGCATTAAGCAATATGGGCCAAAGATAAGTATATGGGGTCAGGCACATCAGCCATGACCTCATTGAATGATGAAAGGCTCAAGGGGGTGAATGGCCCACTTGTGTTCCTGTAAGACCAGCGAAGAGCCTTCATTCTTGTAGTGCCTTGCACAGACGCAAGACCACGAAAGCACTTTCGAGCACTTCTTGGAATGTGAGCAACGTGGCACTGCATCTGTGTACAGCAAGATCCCAAAGGCAAGAAACCAAATTAATGTCCAGATAATCCGTTTTTAGCTGTGTTTGAGGGACAAATCCTGCCCAGGATACAGGGAATAGTGCCCGAGTGGGCAAGTGGAACCTTGGTATGTCTCATTGCTGAGACGTGGCACCCCCCCAACCCCACCCCTACCCACAACAATGCAGCTGCCTTCTGTACTGAGCTAGAGTGGCAGGCTGGATTCTCTGTTCAACACCTCCCCTACAGTCCCTCCAGAGTTTCACTAACCGATCCCGTGAGGCTGTAATGAACCAATTAGAGAGCTGCAGCAAAATTCAATCTCTCTGCACCCATGTTCGTGTGGGCACTGCCCTGCTGTGGGGACAGAGGGCTCAGCTGATGAGCTTCAGGAGTGGCAATGTTTACCATTTCCCAGGCTGTGTCAGCCCTGGCGCTCTGAAAACAGAGTGTGCAGCTCAGTTACAGCTTCCACGACACTTGCCCCCCACCCCCGTACACTAGCATTCGTTGTGTGCGGTTTGTCACGCTGCACGCCTCCCTTTTTAGAGTTTAAAGGGACTGCACACCTCCACAGGAGCAGAGATACTCGGGGAATGCTGCACTGTCAGAGACAACGTCCTTCAGTTAAAATCCCAAACCAAGGCCCCGTCTGCCCTCTGCGATGGATGGAGAATATCCAAAGCAGTTCTTCCTGTTGGCTTGGCTGTCGTTTTACCTGATTATCTGGTTCATTACGATAATTGCTGTCTGTGCGTGTTTGCATTGTGCCTATTTGACGCATTTCCCTGTATTACGAGACTTCATAAAGTGTCCTTTAGGTGAGTTGTGATGTCCTCTCATTACCAAGGAAGCCACTCGGGATTAGTGCTGTCCGGACGGGTGACAAGCTCTCCTTTCTTCTATTATTCTGCCACTCCTCGGATAAACCCGTCTGAGTCATCAAGTATTCAGAATGTTTTGTTGTTGCTCGAACAGCTCACGTTGTCCAGGACAGCTTGAGCAGCAGAGATAACAGGGTGTCCAGTTTGTTGACTTGGCACAGAGTGTTCTCCCTGAAGTGCCTCCCTCCAGAGTGACCATATCCTGCCTTTTCTCCACCCGCCCCCCGCACTCACAGGTAGACAGCGAACCTGCCATGAACCTGTACGAAACATGCAAAGTGCGGACCATCAAGGCCGGGACGCTGGAGAAACTGGTGGAATACCTGGTCTCTGCCTTCAAAGGCAATGACTCCACCTACGTCACCATCTTCCTGTGCACCTACCGCGCCTTCGCCTCAACCAAACAAGTGTTAGACCTGCTGCTGAACAGGTAAAAGGGGAACCCAGAACTGGGAGTGGTTGAGGTGAATACCATAGACACAATAAAGTTAAACTCTAAATGCTTGAGAGAGAGAGAGAGACAGACAGACAGACAGAGACCGAGCAAGTACATGCTGGTAAGGTGGGAGGGGACAGGTGTAGGGCCAAATGGCCTGTTTCTGTGCTGTTCATTCAAGGTGCCCAGCTGATGCCACCAAGGGGTTACTCATTGGGTGGATAGGACAACGGGAGGTTAGTGGTTCCTGAAGCCACCTGTGGAAGTATGGTCAGAAAGGAGCTGTGTGCTGTTCACTGGTCGTTGAGCTCGTCTGGGATTGACTAGGTCTCTCTCGAAATGAGGTGAACTGGGCAAGTTATTGTATGCTGGTCCCCACTCCTGACCAGCTGACCCTGTCCACACAATGGATCCCACTTGGGATCTGAGGAGCACAGTCCCACAACTACTGGTACGACACAAACCATTGTGGACCAAAGCTGGGACCTTTAGGATTGGACAGCACAACCATTAACTAGTGTAGACCTACAAATCCCCTGAACTGACGGCTCCTGATTGCAGTGCGATGCAGGAGGCTGGGCCTATATTCTCGAGAGTTTAGAACAATGAGAGGGGATATCATTGAGGCAGACCGACTCCTTTCACAACTCAACAGGAAGGATGTTTTCCCAGGCTGGAACATTCCAGAAACAGGGCACACAGTCTCAGAGTAAGCAATGTAGGACTGAGATGAGGAGGAATTCCTTCACTGAGGGGTGAAGTCTTTAGCTCAGAGGGTGGCAGAAGCGTGAGTGTGATCAAGCTGGAGATCAACAGATTTCTAAAAATATCAAGGGATGTGGGGATAGTGTGGGAAAATGTTGTCAAGGCAGAGGGTCAGCTAGGATCTAGCACAATGGCGGAGTGGTTCAAGGGGCTGAATGGCCTAACCCCGTTTCTGTCATTGTTCTGACTTCTCTCGTACCTTTTACAGATATGGAAACTTGCACCAAATGAATGGAGACGTATCCAAGCTTACACCGGATGACCGGCTGGAACTGAAAAAGTAAGAACATCTTCCTGCTGTTGAGCCCTTGCGACTCACTGATACCCAGAAGGTTGAGTAGCCCGGAACAGTGCCTCCAAATGGGGATTATTTTTCTCAGGAAGGCTGGCTCATCTTCCTTGGTGATGGCAGTTCCCACTCATTTTCTCTGTGGCAGGGGAACCAGGCGGTAATCTCGGAAGCCATTTGGATCCGATTGACCTTTTTGATAAATAGAGGTTGCAGGACAGAATAGGGCTGTGACCATCGCTGGGCAGAAAGGAAACTCTGCCAGGTCTTCCTCTGGGATCTGTCTACTCTTAATACATCCTGACAGTAGTTACTCTGTGAAAGGGAAGGCAGTGATGAACTACATGAGCTGCCCCTATCCACCTGGATCAATGTGACCTGTCCAGCCTCTCATCGGTCACCTCTAAGTAGAAGCCCTGGGAGCCATGTTCTTTGTTTAGTTTTGCGGAAAACATTTGCAGAGTGTTTACCAGCCGCTTCCTTTTTCTTTAAGAACCATTTCATCGATCCTGGGAGCCTGGCTCGATCAGTATTCTGAAGATTTCCGGAAACCACCGGATTACTCCTGCCTGAAGCATCTCTACGCCTACATCCGTCAGATGTTCCCTGGATCAGACCTGCAGCGTCGCGCTCAAGTCCTCCTTGGCACCTTCCAAAGGCACAAGGAAGCAGAGCCTGATCAGGACGGTATGACACCCCTGACTCAAACCCCTTACCCCACCACCACCCCAAACCAACACCCACAACCCACTGACTTCTGCTGCGCAGTCGCTAGCACATTCCTCTGCAAGTCGCAACGTTCTGACCTTCCAGTCCCGCATGGAGGGGGGGAAAACCACCTTAAACCCCCAGCCCCATCTGCCTGCTCAGGTGGATGTAAGAAATCCCAAGACTGCTATTTTGAAGAAGTTCAGCAGAAATATCACAACAGGGCACAGAGGGAAAATTGTAGGGGCAACAAACAAAAACATTGACAAGGTTAAAAGCCTTTGTCCTCGCCTGTGTGAATGTAAACAAGTTCCTTCTGTTGCTGTAAATGTCCTACCAGTAACACACTGTTGCAGAATGTTAATACGCAGTATATCTACACGTGGTTAGTCAGTGGTCACACTCTGTGTTTCTGGCTTTTTAGATTGCATCGTCACCCCAACCACTAGCCGAAGCAAATTGCACTTACGTAGCAATTGTAACAGAATGAAATGTCCCAGAAATAGCATCATCAAACAAGACTTGGCTACACATTAGAGTTTACGGTTTTAAAGATTATCCTTAAGAAGGAGTGGGGGTTAGCCGAGGAGTGAGTGTGTGTGAGTCTTTTCATATGCGTGTGAGAGAAAAGGGTAATGGTATGTGTCTGAAAGGGGTAATTGTCGTGTGTGTGTCTGTCTGTGTGTCTGTGTGTGTGTGTGTCTGTGTGTGTGTGTGTGTCTGTGTGTGTGTGTGTGTCTGTGTGTGTGTGTGTGTCTGTGTGTGTGTGTGTCTGTGTGTGTGTGTCTGTGTGTGTGTGTCTGTGTGTGTGTGTCTGTGTGTGTGTGTCTGTGTGTGTGTCTCTGTCTGTCTGTGTGTGTCTCTGTCTGTCTGTGTGTGTCTCTGTCTGTCTGTGTGTGTCTCTGTCTGTGTGTCTGTGTGTCTGTGTGTCTGTGTGTGTGTGTGTGTGTGTGTGTGTTAATTGTAACTCTAGTTAACACTATTGGTTGTGTCATTCCAGCACCTGATCACAGTAGCTGCACCGACACACTGGTGGAGGAGAATGGGTTTGAAGATGAAAAGCCTGATTTCCTCTCGTTCATTGCAAGTGTGGTGGCCGAGCAGTTTACATTAATGGATGCGGTGAGTAATGCATCACACTTCGGAATTATTCTGTTGCGAAAACACTTGAACGATCGAATGTGATAACCAGCCAGCACTTCCTTCCTGCACCCTCAGAAAGGTTTTTATCCTTTTGTCTTCGATTCATTCCGGTCACATTATGTTGCCACTATCTAAACAAGCTCTCGGCAGTTCTGTTATTTTCCGCCCCATGGTTGAAGTTCAGTTCTGAGGTTGGTTTCCGCAGCAACAACTTTCTACAGAGGAAACCCCCCAGTGCTTTTCCTGCGTGAATGTTTTTACTTTATGACTCTGCTGTTTGCTGGAAAACACGAGGTGGACTTCCTGACCCAGAGCCCTGGCAATATTCTGAGGTGAAAGAACCCTGATTTTATTGCATAGGGCGAGCTTCAGAGCCATATTTATGATGAGGTGCAGCAGACCTTAGGCTGGGACATTGCTCCAACATAAAGGATCAAATCTGGGGAACATGCGAAAGCCATTCAGCCCTCCAGCCTGTTCTACTTTTATGGTCAGAATGCTCTTAAATTATCGTTTAATCAGAATATTAATGAAACAGATTTGTTTGTGGAACAAATGTGATGGAAGATGCTCAGTTCGTCCTGCTGGGTGCAGCTGGAAAACACTCAAGAATCCCATCTGGGACAAAGCAGCCCATTTCAGTGACACCCCATCTATCACCTTTGACATTCACGTCCTCCATTACCAATGCTCACTGTCGGCAGTGTGTACCTTCTACTAGATGCAACACAGTCATTTGCCAAGACTTCTTCAATGGCACTTTCCAAACCCGTGAGCTGTTCCAGGTGGAAGGACAAGATACTTGGGAACACCACCTGCTGTGAGTTCCCATTCAAGCCACTCCCCATCCTGACTCTTGACGATATAGAGCCATAGAAATATACAGCACGGAAGCAAACCTTTTGGTCCAACTCATCTATGCTGAGCATATATCCTATATAAATCTAGTCCCATTTGCCAGCTTTTATCCCATATCCTTCCAAAACCCTTCCTATTCATATACCCATCCAGATGCCTTTTAAATGTTGTAATTGTACCAGCATCCACCACATTCTCTGACAGCTCATTCCATACACGCACCACCCTCTGTGTGAAAATGTTGCCCCTTAGGTCCTTTTTTTAATATCTTGCCTTTCTCTCACCTTAAACCTATGCTTTCTAGTTTTGGACTCTACCCTGGGGAAAAGACCTTGTCTATTTCCCCTATCCATGCCCCTCATGGTTTTATAAACCTCTATAAGGTCACACCTCAGCCTTTGACACTGTAGGGAAAATAGCCCCAGCCTATTCACCTTCTCCCTACAGCTCAAGCCCTCCGACCCTGGCAACATCCTTGTAAATCTTTTCTGATTCCTTTGTAGTTTCACAACATCCTTCCTATAGCAAGGAGACCGGAATTTCATGCACTACTCCAAAAGTGGCCGAACCAACTGCCCTGTCTCAAGTCCTGTACTCAGTGCACTGACCAATAATGTTGACTGTTCATTCATTGTCACCGGAACTCCCTTCCCTAGCTACCAAACGAATGCGCCAACCCCACTTGGAGCTGCACGAATGTTCCCTCTACACTCGGCGTCTGTGCAGCTGCTTCAACGGTCTGTGCATGGCGAATGGTGTCGGCACCAAATTAACTTCCAGTTCCAGAAGTCACTGCAGTATGCAGGCCTGCAAGGTGTAGCCAGAGAGAATGCTGGTCACTACCAGCTTCTCCAGTGAAGTTGGTGAGATGTGGTAAATACTGCCTAGCCAGCCGTGCCCTTGTGCTCAGACTGAATGAAAATAAACTCATTTCTCTGAGGTAATGAAATGTGAGGCTGGATGAACACAGCAGGCCCAGCAACATCTCAGGAGCACAAAAGCTGACGTTTCGGGCCTAGACGTCGGCTTTTGTGCTCCTGAGATGCTGCTGGGCCTGCTGTGTTCATCCAGCCTCACATTTCATTATCTTGGATTCTCCAGCATCTGCAGTTCCCATTATCTCTCTTTTCTCTGAGGTATCTGTGTTGCAAGGATGTCCATTTATGAAATTTGATTTCTGTGTTACAGGAATTGTTCAAGAAAGTTGTTCCATATCACTGCCTGGGAAGCATTTGGTCCCAGAGAGACAAGAAGGGGAAGGAGCATCTGGCGCCCACCATCCGCGCGACAGTCGCGCAGTTTAACAGAGTCACAAACTGTGTCATTGCAACATGCCTGTGCGACAAGACCCTGAAACCCCAGCAGAGAGCTAAGATCATCGAGAGGTGGATTGAGGTGGCCAGGGTAAGTTGATCAGGAGCTGGACCTGCTCAATGGGAATGCACTGAGTGAGAGGCTGAGGCTTAATTCAGTCAGAGGAGGGTAAGGTGTAGAATGCTTCCTGTCACTAACCCCTACAGTCCTAAACCCCTCCATCACTATACACAGAGTGTATGTTCAAGTCTCACACCAGCTGGGGTTACCACCGAGGTGTCTCTCCCTCTCAGTCCCTCGCCTTGCTTGAGGTGCAGTGATTCTCAGGTTAAACCAGACCCAGTTGTGTCTCTAATGAGAGAACAGTCCGAGTGTCCTCTGGGACTGGTGACTCTTACTGTCTCTTTTATTTCCCTCTCCTGCTGTGAGACACTCTTTACACCTAACCATCCTGACTAGGTGTCTGGTCACATGGCCCAGTATATCCTGTGTGGCTCGGTGTAACGTTTTGCTTTATAAAGTTCTTGTAAAGCACTTTGGGGTGTTTTGTGACTTTTAAAAGTGCTCCACAAATATAAGTTGTTGTTGTTGGCTGGGGTACCAAGGCAGGAAAAACCATGAAGGTGTCCTAAAGTCGGGCAGTGGTCAAGCCCCAGGAGGCTGGTGGGTTGCCGCCTCTGTGAATGTATCCCTGGAGGTTTCATCATGTGATGACCAGCCACTCATGCTATTGGCTGTCGGACATGTCAGTCAGGAGGCACCGCCTTGGTACACGCTCATCAGAACGTCAAGGGCTCACCTTTGCCTGTTTGGACACTCCTTGGCCTGTAGATCAAACAACCCCCTTCCCCTGATCTCCGATCATTTCTACAAGGAATAAGCGACAGAGAAAGTGAGAACAGCATGACGTTTATTTCTAAGACTCCCAGTGACTTCCATCCAGGTGTTTATTCAATGTCCAGGTGATTATTCTTCACTTGCTGGAGACTTTAGGACAGCTCTGAAGGGCGGCCAGTCTGAGAGGGAGCTGCCCAGATGGCAAGCAGCTGGACGACTCTGGAGTGGAAGATTTAAATAAAAGAAGCTCCTTGAAAAACAGTATGACATGACACCATTACTGGATTAATGATCTAGAACCTAAGAAAGTTCTGGATTCACATCTCAGCATGGTAGATGGTGAAATGTGAATTCGGTAAAAGTTGTCAAGATAGCCCCCATCGGTTCACTACTGTCATTTCATAGAATCCCTACAGTGTGGAAATAGGCCATTCAACCCATCCATGTCCACACCCACCCTCTGAAGAGCATTCCTCCCAGAGCCAACCCCATCACAGTAAGCTGGCATTTCCCATGGCTAGCCCACCTAGCTTGCACATTCTGGACACGACAGGTAATTTAGCACAGCCAGTCCGCCTGACCAGCACATCTTTGGACTGTGGGAAGAAACCGGAGCACCCGGAGGAAACCCGCACAGACACAGGGAGCATGTACAATCTCCACACAGACGGTTGCCCGAGGGTAGAATCAAACCTGGGTCCCTGGCGCTGTGATCAGAGATAATGGGAACTGCAGATGCTGGCGAATCCGAGATAACAAAGTGTGGGGCTGGATGAACACAGCAGGTCCAGCAGCATCTTCGGAGCACAAAAGCTGACGTTTCGGGCCTAGACCCTTCATCAGAGAAGCTGATGATGAAGGGTCTAGGCCCGAAACGTCAGCTTTTGTGCTCCGAAGATGCTGCTGGGCCTGCTGTGTTCATCCAGCCTCACACTTTGTTATCTCTTTCCCTGGAGCTGTGAGGCAGCAGCTGACTACTGAGCCGCCATGCCCTTCATGTAATGTCTCTGACGTGGCTGTTTAGAGGCTCAGGTCTATGATTAAGACTCAAATCTCACTGTGGTAGAATATGTGTTCATTTCATTAATAAAAGGGAAAAAAATTTGGAGTTGGAAATTAATCTCAATAAATGTGAGCACAAAACTAACATTAATTGTTTCAAAACCCATCTGATTCACCAATTTCCTTCTGAGGACAGAAATCTGCCATTCTTACCCAGTTATGACCTGCATGTGACTCCAGTCCCAAAGCAATGGAGTTGTCCATGAACTGCTCCCTGAGGAATTAGGATAGGCCAATAAATGTTGGGCTAGCCAGTGGTACCTCCATCCCATGAAAAGTTTTATATAATAAATACTTCATATATATATATAAAACACTGAGTTTAAAACCTTGCTTCTTAGCAGCTGGTTTTGTTTCTCTTCACCACAGGAATGCAGAATCTTCAAAAATTTCTCCTCGTTACGGGCCATTCTCTCTGCGTTACAGTGCAACTCAGTTCACAGGCTGAAGAAGAGTTGGGATGAAGTGTCAAGGTAGGAACGCGATGTAGACATAGTTTCCTTCGTTGTTCTTTTTTTTAATTCTGTTACTTGGTGTTTGTTCTTCATTTGGGAGGAGTTGATGGTTTCTTGAATGTCTCTTTATAGGGATTTGCTGCTGAAAGCCTCGATCTGCTCACGTTAACTCTCAATTTACGATGGCGGCCTAGTGGTGATGTCTCTGGGGGTTGGGGGGGGATGGTGACCATTTCGAAGTTCAGGGCTTCAGATCTGACCATGGTAAACTAGCATTCATTTAATTAGTAAAGAAAAAGAAATGTGGAATCTCCATAATGATGAGCACAAAACTATCTGAGGAAGGGTGACTCGACCTAAAACGTTAACTCTGATTTCTCTCCACAGATGCTGCCAAATCTGCTGAGCTTTTCTGGCAATTTTTGTTTTTGTTGTGACAAAGCTATCATTAATTGTTTCGAAACCTGTCTGACTCACCAATATCCTTTCCAGAAGGAAATGGCCATTCTTACCCAGTCCTGACCTACATGTGACTCCAGACCCACAGCAATGGGAATAGCTCATAGCTGACCCCTGAACTGGTTTAGCAAGCCATTCTGTTCAAGGAATATTAGTGATGGGCATGTCCCATGAGCATATGAAAAGAGTTAACCCGATTTAATTCAGTGCTGTCTTGGATGTCCCACCATTTTCCGCCCTCAATTAAAATCAAGCTTTTTGCAAAACCTGTTGCCCATAACCCAACTTGTACCCATTATCCCTGTGCTCACTGACCTACATCCCTAGCACAAAGTACCTCCATTTTCAATCACATGGTCTCACCCTCCCTAAGTCCATGATGCTGCCCAACTCTGTGAAATGTCTGTGCTGCTTCGGTTTCTGCCTCTTGTGAATCCCTGATTTTCAATCTCTGCAGCATCATTGACCATCCATTTCAGCCTTTTGGCCCCTAAGCTCTGGAAGCACCTTCCTAAATCTCTCCAATTCTATCTGGTCACCCTGATATAGGAAGGATACCATTAAGCTAGAGAGGGTTCGGAAGAGATTTACCAGGGTGTTGCCATGTATGGAAGGTTTGAGTTATAAAGCAAAGCTGGATAGGCTGGGACTTTTTTCACTGGAGTGTAGGAAACTGAGAGGTAACCTTATAGAGATTTATAAAATCATGAGGGGTATAGATAGGGTTAATGATAAGTGCCTTTTCTCTAGGGTGGGGGATTTCAAGACTAGAGGGCATATTTTTAAGGTGAGAGGCAAGAGATTTTAAAGAAGATGAGGGGCATATCTTTTACACAGAGGGTGGTTTGTGTGTGGAATGTACGTCCTGAGGAAGTGGTGGATGCAGGCACAGTTACAACATTTCAAAGACATTTAGATAAGCCCATGAATAGGAAAGGTTTAGAGGGATATGGACCAGGAGCAGGCAGGTGGGACTAATCTGGTTGGGAAATTGGTCAGCATGGTTTGGTTGGTTCAAAGGGTCTGTTTTTGTGCTCAATAACCCTATCACCTTAAAATGTCTCTCCGAGTGAACACTTAGCCGCCTGCCCTAACACATCTTCATGCAACTCGATTCTAATTGCTCTTTGATAATGTTACTGTGAAGCTGCCTGAGACATTGCTGTACCTTTTTAAAGATGCCACATGAATGCAGGCATTTGTTGCGGTTCATGTCCTCTCATTCTTTGCGTGACTGAGCATTCTTGCTGTGTGAATAGAACATCTCAGCTAAGCCTTATCTTGGTTCCTGGTTAACATCGAATCCTCCCCAGAGCCTGAGAGTGTGATATGCAGCCATGGCAGCCTCCCTGCTACCTGTGCTGATAATAGCTAACACAGCCCAAACATACTGTGACAGTAACCAGTTACTGTCTTTAAATACTAGACCACCTTGGAAACTTTGATTCATCAATAGCTGCAACACTTTTGGAATTTTTTGATTCTTTCCCACAGAACCCATCTAGATAAATCATCAATTTACAGCATAATACACTCAAAGAAACTCTATCACACATGTGCTTTATAGTGCGCTATCTAGATAGCGGAAATTCTGGTCAGGATTTAACTGCTCCCTGTCGCATGGGAACTCAGGATGCTGCTGGTTGTCCAGTTGTGGTGTTGTCAGACTGGGATTCTGACTCTCTGCGACATCAGTCATGCGCTGTTTGGGACCCCATTGGTTTGGCTTGTATTCGCTAATGTTCAAAGCAATAAGGGAGTGACGTTTAATCCCTACACATTGCATGCAAATCATCGTTACCTGGTGAAGAAGCCAGAGATTTAATTTTTTTAGTGGAATACAGGGATTTGTACTGTCACAGTTACCTTGGATCAATCATCATTAATCTATTGTTCAGGAATCCATTGTATGTGTTACATGTAATGCTGTATAGTGACGGGCAAGATACACTTATTACACTTGTTAGTTCTCCAGCTGACCACAAATATAAACTCAGTATAGAAGTGGACAAGTCAGAGATAACTCTGTCCTGTTTTGTGAGTATTCCAGCCTTTATCCCTGGAATAAGAATTTGGTTAGTTCTGATCATCAGTGTTTCCGTGAGTATAGGTAGATGCTCCACTGTTATTGGTTTTCTTGAGAGAATCGTGTGTCTTTTTATTTCGCCTAACATTTGTGCCTCTGGTTGGAATTGCACAGAGAGAACATCCGAATATTCCAGGAGCTGTCAGAAATCTTCTCCGATGACAACAACCACTCCTTGAGCCGTGAGCTCCTCATCAAGGTAAGAGCTGTCTAATGGTCTTACGAACCGGTGCAGGGGGAGGCGTGAGTTGGCCACTGCTTCACTCAAGGGGCTGTGCACCCGTGTGGGAGCTGATGATGGGGCCAAGGGAGAGGTGCTGCGGTTCTCTGTTACCATGTAAACACACAGTCACGCACACTGTGCGGGATATTTTGGCCTGTAAAAGGCAGCTGTTGTGGTTAAACTTGATAGGATACTTGCGTCAGTAAGGACAGTCTTTGGTATAAAATAAGTTTACAAACAAACAAGCAAGAAACCAGAGTAGGCCACTCAGCCCTTCTTGAGTCATGCTGTACCATTCAGCAAGACCACGGCTGATCTGATTTTAACCTCAACTCCACTGTGCTGCATACCCCCAATAATCTTTCATCCCCTTGGTCATCAAGACCCCGGCCCCTTTAAAAATATTTAAAGATTCTACATCCACTGTCTTTTGAAGAGGGGAATTTGAAAGAGTCTCAATCCTGAGAGAAAAAGAAATGTTGCATTTGAGAGTCTGTTTTAAATGGGCACCCCCTTATTTTTAAACAGTGGCCCCCTGACAGTGTTAAACAGTGGCCCCCTGACAAACTTACCAAAGAAGATTGAAAGCATTTGGGCATCTGAAGTGCTTTCAACAGTAAAACCAGTTTGCTGGAAGCGTGATGGTACTGAGTGGCTGATTTTAAAGTGCTGCAAAAGAGTTGTGATGTGGTCGGGTGACAATCTTTCGATTTCTTGGAAACAGAGTTCTGGTCAGTATTTTTGAGCTGGTAGAGTGGAGACCAAATGGCAGGATGTGGTCATGCACTCAGTAGTTAACTAGTGGTGTTTTCAAACCTGCCTCCGAGCTCTTGCAGACACCTCGCTCTCTCTCTCTCTCTCTCTCTCGCGTTCTCTCTCTCTCGCCCGCGCGCGCTCGCCCCTCTCCGCCCGCGCGCGCTCGCCCCTCTCCGCCCGCGCGCGCTCGCCCCTCTCCGCCCGCGCGCGCTCGCCCCTCTCCGCCCGCGCGCGCTCGCCCCTCTCCGCCCGCGCGCGCTCGCCCCTCTCCGCCCGCGCGCGCTCGCCCCTCTCCGCCCGCGCGCGCTCGCCCCTCTCCGCCCGCGCGCGCTCGCCCCTCTCCGCCCGCGCGCGCTCGCCCCTCTCCGCCCGCGCGCGCTCGCCCCTCTCCGCCCGCGCGCGCTCGCCCCTCTCCGCCCGCGCGCGCTCGCCCCTCTCCGCCCGCGCGCGCTCGCCCCTCTCCGCCCGCGCGCGCTCGCCCCTCTCCGCCCGCGCGCGCTCGCCCCTCTCCGCCCGCGCGCGCTCGCCCCTCTCCGCCCGCGCGCGCTCGCCCCTCTCCGCCCGCGCGCGCTCGCCCCTCTCCGCCCGCGCGCGCTCGCCCCTCTCCGCCCGCGCGCGCTCGCCCCTCTCCGCCCGCGCGCGCTCGCCCCTCTCCGCCCGCGCGCGCTCGCCCCTCTCCGCCCGCGCGCGCTCGCCCCTCTCCGCCCGCGCGCGCTCGCCCCTCTCCGCCCGCGCGCGCTCGCCCCTCTCCGCCCGCGCGCGCTCGCCCCTCTCCGCCCGCGCGCGCTCGCCCCTCTCCGCCCGCGCGCGCTCGCCCCTCTCCGCCCGCGCGCGCTCGCCCCTCTCCGCCCGCGCGCGCTCGCCCCTCTCCGCCCGCGCGCGCTCGCCCCTCTCCGCCCGCGCGCGCTCGCCCCTCTCCGCCCGCGCGCGCTCGCCCCTCTCCGCCCGCGCGCGCTCGCCCCTCTCCGCCCGCGCGCGCTCGCCCCTCTCCGCCCGCGCGCGCTCGCCCCTCTCCGCCCGCGCGCGCTCGCCCCTCTCCGCCCGCGCGCGCTCGCCCCTCTCCGCCCGCGCGCGCTCGCCCCTCTCCGCCCGCGCGCGCTCGCCCCTCTCCGCCCGCGCGCGCTCGCCCCTCTCCGCCCGCGCGCGCTCGCCCCTCTCCGCCCGCGCGCGCTCGCCCCTCTCCGCCCGCGCGCGCTCGCCCCTCTCCGCCCGCGCGCGCTCGCCCCTCTCCGCCCGCGCGCGCTCGCCCCTCTCCGCCCGCGCGCGCTCGCCCCTCTCCGCCCGCGCGCGCTCGCCCCTCTCCGCCCGCGCGCGCTCGCCCCTCTCCGCCCGCGCGCGCTCGCCCCTCTCCGCCCGCGCGCGCTCGCCCCTCTCCGCCCGCGCGCGCTCGCCCCTCTCCGCCCGCGCGCGCTCGCCCCTCTCCGCCCGCGCGCGCTCGCCCCTCTCCGCCCGCGCGCGCTCGCCCCTCTCCGCCCGCGCGCGCTCGCCCCTCTCCGCCCGCGCGCGCTCGCCCCTCTCCGCCCGCGCGCGCTCGCCCCTCTCCGCCCGCGCGCGCTCGCCCCTCTCCGCCCGCGCGCGCTCGCCCCTCTCCGCCCGCGCGCGCTCGCCCCTCTCCGCCCGCGCGCGCTCGCCCCTCTCCGCCCGCGCGCGCTCGCCCCTCTCCGCCCGCGCGCGCTCGCCCCTCTCCGCCCGCGCGCGCTCGCCCCTCTCCGCCCGCGCGCGCTCGCCCCTCTCCGCCCGCGCGCGCTCGCCCCTCTCCGCCCGCGCGCGCTCGCCCCTCTCCGCCCGCGCGCGCTCGCCCCTCTCCGCCCGCGCGCGCTCGCCCCTCTCCGCCCGCGCGCGCTGTCTGTCTCTCTCTCGCGTGCGCGCGCTCTCCCTCTCGCGTTGGCTGTCTCGCGCGCTCTCTCGCGGAGCTTGCACTCAGAAAGCTGGCCACCAGTTGGCTGAGTATCATGCACAGGCTTGCTGATGGGGGTTTTGCTGAAGGCAGAGAAGTTGAGAACTGGCAGCATGTTGCCGGTAAAACCCTGGTGATTCCAGGTATACGCTGTTTACAACATGACCTGTTTTCTGTTAAAGAGATTATTATCTGAGATAACAAGGTGTGGAGCTGGAGGAACACAGCAGGCCGGGCAGCATGAGAGGAGCAGGAAAGCTGACGTTTTGGGTTTGCACCCTTCTTCAGAAACTGAAGAAAATTTTGAGATTGATTTTAACGCTCTCCCCCCACCACCCCACTCGCCAAAACCACCAACTCTCAACGTGGGCGTCATCACTTGATTACCTGGGCTTACAGTGAGTTTGCAAGCTCAGTGGAGGGTGACACTTGCACTGAGATCTCCAAATGCTTGGGTTAGAGGAGGAAAGGAGGCTTGACTGTCATGGACTGTTGGTCTAGTTGGGCCGAATGGCCTGTTTCCACACTGAGGGATTCTATGCTAGAAGAGGCGGGAAGAGCGCAGCATCTCGAGGCAGAGGCTGGGATAGGAACAGGAAATGGAGATGGTACTTAGTGGCTTCACGAGTGTGATTCATGCTCACTCCTTCATCTCTGCTCACACACTAAGGCAGAATGCTAACAGGAAAAGGTACAAGGATGTTTCCTGGCGCTCGGTGGTATGACGGTTCGGAAAAGCTGGGACGGTTCTCCGGCTGAGAGGAGATTTGGTGAGGGTCCGGACAGAGTAACTGGGCAGAAACTGTTCATATTGGCCAAAGTGTGGAGAAGCTGAGGTGATTGGCAGATCCACCAGCGGCAGCATGAGGAACCGCTTGATGTATCTCAGGGGGCCAGAGGGCTGCTGTGTCGAGAGAGAGAGGGGTGGGGGGGAGGTGGAGGGAGAGAGGTGGGGGCGGAGAGAGATGGGGGAGGAGGTGGAGGGGGGTAGAGAGAGAGTGGGGGTGGGGGGTACCTGGTGTTGGTTTAACTTGACAGACACCACTGCCTCAGGTTAGGGCAGCGGTTCAACAGTGCAGTTAGCTCAGTTGGCTGAGCAGCTGATCTGCAATGCAGAGTGACGCCAACAGTGTGAGCTCGATTCCTGTCACCGACTAAGGTTACATCAGACTTTATTATGCAGTGAGTGGTTGGGATCTGGAATGCATTTCCTGAGTCTGTGGTGGAGACAGACCCAAACACGGTGTTCGAAAGGGAATTCAATAATTATCTGATTTGGAATTAAGTTACTGGGAAAATGTGGGGGAGTGGGACTAGCTGAGTTTCTCCTGCAGGGGTAGCAGAGATGAATGGTTCTTTTTGCTGTATCTACACCATGATTTTGTATCAATTTTTCACTCTCGGGATATGGGTGTTGCTAGCTAGGTCCATTCTTAATTTTCTGAAGATGGGTCTAGGCCCGAAACATCAGCTTTCCTGCTCCTCTGATGCTGCTTGGCCTGCTGTGTTCACCCGGCTCCACACCGCTTTATCTCCCATTCTTAATTACCCTGAAGAGGGAAGAGGTGAACATCCTACTCGAACAGCTCATTCCCTGTGCGGTCGGGACACTCACAGCACTGTTAGGAAAGGATCTGACCCAGCAACAGTGAAGGATCTTTGAAATGGTTCCATGTCAGGAGAGTGTGCATCTTTGAGGGGCTGGCGTTCCCATCCATCTGCTGCTCTCTATAATCTTCAAAAGACTCCGTTTTCAGGATTTTAGGGGTAAAGAAATTGAGCATAGGATAGGTCAAGTGGCCTCCTGCAGAGCTGTAAGTATCTGATCCACAGCAGCTGAGGGTGGTTGGGGAGCAGTGTGTTTCAGGACTTCTGTTCAACTGAACTGTTAAGCTGAGTTGAAGCCCTCGTTATAACATCTCTCGTTTACATAAGACATAGCAGCAAGTGTAGGCCATTTGGCCCCTCCAATATCCTCCACCATCCAATAAGTACACAGCTGATTTGTTTGTGGCCTTCATCCCACTTTTCTGCCTGCATCCTCCACTCCCATGATCCTTGACTTCATTATCAGTCAGAACTGTCCCTCTTCAGTCTTGACTGTTGATTTCCGAGCCTCTATTGCTCCCCGGAAAAGAGACTAGTTGCTTTAAGGGTGGCCGTTCCTCCTCGTCCTGTCTTCAATGGCACCTTCCCACCCCTGCACCATTCTGAAACTGTGTGACCTCCAAGTTCCAGATTCGCCTACAAAAGGAAAGTTCTGACAGCAACCACACACTGAAGGCCCTTTAGAATCATTTACATTTCATTGCCTCGCCTCCTTTTTAAACTCCAATGTATGTAGGCCCTAGAAACGGCCTGTCATAGCTGAGGCAGCACTTACAACCCTTTAGGTGAAGGCGGAGTGGGAGTTGGGGTGGTGTGGGAGTGTCCATGCTTCCCAGAGCAGAGAGTCAGTAATGTCAAGAGCAAGAAAGAAATGAAGTGAGTTTCTTAGACTATGTACCATGACGTACATGGAATAGTGTAGGTTAGATGGGCTTCAAATCGGTATGAGAGGTTGGCACAACATCGCGGGCCGAAGGGCCTGTACTATGCTGTTATGTTCTATGTTCTATCTTGGTGTAGCCTGGTAACCACAGGGTGGGTAGGTAGGAGGGAGGGGTTTGAGTGTAGAAATCTGCTGAGCAGGTACGATGAAGACGATGTGGTGGCAGGAGGGTTCCCAATTCTGTATCTCTTGTTGCAAATATGCTGTCTGATTTCCTGCACAGGCATGGTACGCAGCGTGAGATAAAACCCAAATGCTTATCTCTCCATTAACTCTTGCTGACATCGGAATGGTCTCTGTGAAATACTTTGACAGTATTTCCCTTCCGCTTAAGCCTCTGTCTGAAAGCTGTTTGTGGGCTAGTGATCTGTTTGTGCGTGTGCGTGCGCGCACGCACTGAGGCCTGGTGCAGACTCAGTCCCCATCCCTTGTCAGTCAGACGGTCACATGCTGCCAACACTAACAGCCTGAAGTTAGGAAACAGCTCCCAGAATAGACTAAGTGGCCTCTTAGACCTGCTGTATCACGCAATGGGATTGTGGCTAACCTTGCACCTCAATACCAGCCATTCACACGATCCCCATATCTTCTAATTCCTTCTGTGCACAGACATCTATTGACCTCTCCAATATCCCCACTGACTGTACTTCCACAGGCCTCTGGGTTGGAGAATTCCAAAGAATCACGATCCTCTGCATGAAGAAATTTGTCCTCCTGTACTTAAATATCCTCAACCAAACATCCTTCCCAGTGGAGATAACAAGGTGTCGAGCTGGATGAACATGCTCTTCTGATGTTGCTTGGCCTGCTGTGTTCACCCAGCTCTACACCTTGTCATCTCCGATTCTCCAGCATCTGCAGTTCCTACTGTCTCCTTCCCAGTAGGACCACTGGGGGACAGTCAGGAACAGGGTATCCATTTCTTCCTCGTTCCCAGCTCAGAGGTATGAGCAACAACAGTATCTTGGAATTTGAACATCTATTTCATTGTTCATACATGGACATGAATGAGTAGTGTGCTCCTCTTCAAGTTTAAAGCTTGTGAGTTTGTAGTCACATTCTGGAGAGCTATGGACTGTCTTTAGACTGACACCACAGTGAGATGCTGAAGGTACGCTGCACTGTCAGAAAGACCTCCACCTGGGATGTATTCGGCCCTGTTTTGCCACTTGCGTTACGTGCCATTTTGAGGATGTGGGCTGTGAGCTCGCTCCAGAATCCTGGCCAACAATTGACCCTCCGTCAGCAACCCAGAAACAAATGGGACGTTATTACGTGGCTGCCTGTGGGAGCTTGCTGTGCCAAATTGGCTGCAGCATTTCAAAACTGACCGTGCTTCAAACCTCAGCAGTGTAAAGTGCTTTGGGACCATCCGGGGTGGGAGATAGTGGAAGGCGTTATATAAATGCAAGTTTGCCTTGTCACCGTTGCCCGGGTGACGGATAGATTGACTTCCTTTGTTTACATCCCAGGCCAAAATGTCATTGTGCTGCCACCTAGAGGAAAGGCCTGGTTTCGTAACTGGCACCACCTCATGTAATGGCTTTGTCCAACAACATAGAGTTGGTGTTGCTGTCCTGAGATTCTTGCTGCGTCTGACTCCAACTTTTTTTTAAAAAAATTTCACCTCTAGGAGGGAACTTCGAAGTTTGCCACGCTTGATATCAACCCCAAAAGGGCTCAGAAACGACAACAGCAGCAAAAGGAAATGGTAGGTCAACTTCCGAGATCACAAAACAAAAACTGTTCTGAAAACGTTTTCATGAATTTAAGGGGAGGCAATAACACGATCACTAGACTATTAATCCGGAGACCCCGACTCTTTCCCCGCCCCCCCCAATACACACACCCCCCCCACCCCGTTATGTTCTCGGTACCCGGGTTTGAATCCAACCACTGCAGAAGCTGGATTAGAATTCCACAGAAGAAAAGAATCTGAATTAAGTATGACGATGGCCAGAAATCCCTTGTCAATTGTCAGGACAAACCCATCTGGTTCACTAATGTCCTTTTTTTTAAGGGAAGTAAATTTTTTTAAATATGGAATTCAGATTTCACCATCTGCCAAGATGGGATTTGACCCCAGATTCCCAGAATGTTATCTGGTTCTCTGGATTAACAGTGCTGCGATAATACCACGAGGCCCATCGTCTCACCCTGTTGCTGAGGGTCTGGAGTCACATGTAGGCCAGACCAGGGAGGATTGCAGTTTCCTTCGCTGAAGGCCTTACACATGACACCAGACCCACAACGATGCGGCTTGCTCTCGGGGTAATTAGGGAAGAGTAATAAATGCTGGCCTGGCCAGTAAACCAGACATTGAGTGCATTAAACATAGAAAAGAGAACAGAACTCTAGGAATGTAGCAACTTTATCTTGCACTAAAACAGAAGTTGACAATTTGAAGTAAAATAAAAGTGGGAGCTACAGATTCCGAATTGGAATTAAAAATCAAGAGGATTAAGAATGTAATAGGAACACTGCTCAGCAAGATCCCTATCTTTCCTCGGGTTTGCTTTGGAGATTGAAGGTGAATTTTCTTTTTATTATTCTTCTCCTTTCTGAGGCCTTGTAGCTTGACATTGGGCCTAGCGAAGAAGAATAAGCCTTACTGTCAAGAAGCTGCAACTCCTTCTTCGCGAGAACTGTCTCCCACTCTCCACTTTTCCTCCCATGATGACTGTGCATTTCCAACCCTAGTTGGATGGATTCCTGGAGATTTCACCTCAGAGACCTCTCGCTGTTCCTAGTCCTTGCTTTCACGGTTGGTCTACCCCGTCCCATGCTCACTCACCAATTGTGGATCAAACAGATGCTTTTTGACGCGATGTTTCTTGGTTTCCAATCAGATTCTCCCCCTACTCCTCTTATTTAACGAGTAAAAGTTTCAAGGAAAATGAGGAAAACACGCTCCGTTCTTCCTGTGATTCTTTCCTTACTTGCTGGCACGAGAGGCCTGGAGGGTACGACCTGCAAGCCTATGAGACACAAACACAATCCGAATGTGATGCCCACCCCTCTATCCCGTGCTGTCTTGCCCGGCTCACCCTGGGCTTGTGGTGGGTACGCCACTCCTTTACTGTACTAAGAGTGACGAACCGGGGCTCACTCTGGCTCCTAGCAGCCTATCTTGATGGACAGGCTGAGAATTTACACATGCACCTCCCCCACCCTGGGCCCCCGAAGGCCGCATGCAAATTGCTTTGACAACTGTCCGGTCTGCTGCCAGTCTCCATCACCCCCGTCCTCACACTGTGTGGCTGTTTACCCATCAGCAGCTTATTCAAAGAGTTGACTGCAACTTTGATTTATTGTTGTCACATGTGCCGAGACACAGTGAAAAGTACTGTTTTGCAAGCTATCCAGACAAATCATACCTTACATAAGTATATCGGAGTAATAGAACAGAACATAGTGTTACAGCTACAGAGAAGGTGCAGTGAAAGATAATTCTAATATGAGGTCCATTCATAATTCTGATAACAGGGATGAAGCTGTTCTTGAATCTTGCTCTTCTACTGTAAACTGTCTGTTATGTTCCTTAGGGTGTAATGCAGGGTACGATCCCATACCTGGGAACCTTCCTCACTGACCTGGTCATGTTGGACACTGCAGTGAAAGATCATTTGGATGTAAGTGGAAAAAGAACTATCTGGTGTATGTTTTTCCAAGTAAAGCTTTCAGTTTCTATGAGAAACAGTTATAGCCAAGAAACCACTGCCTGCAACATTCCAGTACAAATGGTCCACGTGATCTTCCTGAACTGGTTTAATTAAGAATTTAATTGTTGATTTTAAATGGGGTCAGCGCCTTTGCTTAACTGACATATGAAAGTCTGAAGCAATCGTTTGGAATATATCATAAACAATCATTTCTAGACCACTCTAATGGTGGCACGGTGGCTCAGCAGTTAGCATTGCTGCCTCACAGGGCCACAGCCCTGGGTTCAGTTCCAGCTTCGCGCGACTGACTGTGTGGAGTTTGCACGTTCTCCCTGTATCTGTCTGACTTTCTTCCCACAGTCCAAAGGTAAGCAGGTTTGGGTGGATTAGCCATGCTACATTGCCCATCGTGTGCAGGCTAGGTGCGTCAGCCATGGGAAATGCAGGGTTACAGGAATTGGGGGGGAGGTGTGCTCTTCGGCAAGCTGGGGTGGACTCGATGGGCAGAATGGCCTGCTTCCATGCAGTTGGGATTCTATAATGGCTCAGCTACTGCCAGGCTGACTCTTTATGGCTAAGAAATACAGGCTCCCATTCCTTTTTCACATCCCATTGCCAGCTCCTGCGCCAGATCCAGTTTTGGTTCCAGACCCTTCACCCTTCTAAAGCTCTGCACTCCTCCAATTCCGACCTTTTCCACATTTCCAATGTTCACGGTCGGTGGCTGTGCCGGGGTCCTAAGCACCTTGTTCAGAGGTTGGGTGCAGGCAGTAATAGACTGACCTGTAATACCTTCCAAAGCTGGACGGCCAGCCAGCACCTAACTTCACGTGGACACTTGCAGCATGGTCATGCATGTGAGGGGAGAGCAAGAGAGAGAGATATGGTGGGGATATGAAACACATACGCATATAACAGGTCATATTGAACCTTTGATTAATCTGTTTGTTTCCTCATTAACAGGGAGGCTTGATCAACTTTGAGAAAAGGAGGAAGGTATGTGATTTAACAGCCTGGCTCATTGTTGATAATAAAATGTGAGGCTGGATGAACACAGCAGGCCAAGCAGCATCTCAGGAGCACAAAAGCTGACGTTTCGGGCCTAGACCCTTCATCAGAGAGGGGGATGGGGAGAGGGAACTGGAATAAATAGGGAGAGAGGGGGAGGCGGACCGAAGATGGAGAGTAAAGAAGATAGGTGGAGAGAGTGTAGGTGGGGAGGTAGGGAGGGGATAGGTCGGTCCAGGGAAGACGGACAGGTCAAGGAGGTGGGATGAGGTTAGTAGGTAGCTGGGGGTGCGGCTTGGGGTGGGAGGAAGGGATGGGTGAGAGGAAGAACCGGTTAGGGAGGCAGAGACAGGTTGGACTGGTTTTGGGATGCAGTGGGTGGGGGGGAAGAGCTGGGCTGGTTGTGTGGTGCAGTGGGGGGAGGGGGCGAACTGGGCTGGTTGCAGGAACAGCAACTCATATTCCGCCTGGGAACCCTGCAGCCATATGGTATCAATGTGGACTTCACCAGTTTCAAAATCTCCCCTTCCCCTACTGCATCCCTAAACCAGCCCAGTTCGTCCCCTCCCCCCACTGCACCACACAACCAGCCCAGCTCTTTCCCCCCACCCACTGCATCCCAAAACCAGTCCAACCTGTCTCTGCCTCCCTAACCGGTTCTTCCTCCCACCCCAAGCCGCACCCCCAGCTACCTACTAACCTCATCCCACCTCCTTGACCTGTCCGTCTTCCCTGGACCGAACTATCCTCTCCCTACCTCCCCACCTACACTCACTCCACCTATCTTCTTTACTCTCCATCTTCGGTCCGCCTCCCCCTCTCTCCCTATTTATTCCAGTTCCCTCTCCCCATCCCCCTCTCTGATGAAGGGTCTAGGCCCGAAACGTCAGCTTTTGTGCTCCTGAGATGCTGCTTGGCCTGCTGTGTTCATCCAGCCTCACATTTTATTATCTTGGAATTCTCCAGCATCTGCAGTTCCCATTATCTCTGGCTCATTGTTGAGTGGTCTTTTGCAAATTACTCCTTTCGCCGAAATGTTAATCCGATATAAAACGCTGCTTCGGGCCCTCACTGGAGTTCTGGTGTCCAGCTTTAAGTCACACTCTTTAAGAAGGAGGTGAAGGCATAAGGGAGGGTGCAGGAAAGATTCACAAGAATGGTGTAAGAGGTTTGAGCTATGGGGAGAGGCCGAATCGGCTGGGGTTTTCCCCTGAAGTGTCAGAGACTGAGGGGGTGACCTTATGGAGATTTATAAAATCGTGAGCACGGACACGGGAAGTAGGCGGGGTTTTTTCCCCCAGAGTGGGGTTTAAGGTGAGAGGGGAAAGATTTAAAGGAGACCTAAGGGGCAGCTTTTTCATGCAGAGGGTGCTGCGTGTGTGGAGTGAGTTGGACCAGAGGGTCTGTTTCCAAGGTGTACAGCTCTATGATGCTATGAGGAGCTTCAGTTTTGTGCAGAGGCTGGGTGTGAGAGAAAAGAAGATTTGAGGGGAGATTTATGAGAGAGCTTCAAAAATCATGAGGGTTCTGTACAGAGAGGGAGGAACTGTCCCCATTTGGTGGAAGAACTGAGAGACAGCAGGAGTCCAATTTAAAGTAACTGGCAAAAGAAGCATTGGTGATAGGAGGAAACCCATTTTCACTCGGTGAGTGGTTAGGATCTGGAATTGGAGTATGGTGGAGTCAGGATCAACTTTTCAAAAAAGGAACAGGAAAATGATCTGAAAACCGAAAAAAAAAAAAAAAATTGCAAGGCTGTTGGGGAAAAGGCAGAGGAATGCATTCAATGAACAGCTCCTGCAGAGGGCTGGTACTAGCAGGATAGGCCAAATGGCCGCCTTTATGTGCTGTAACTGTTCTGAGACTCAGTGCAGGCCCCTGGAGCCAAATGACCTACTTCCGGACCTAACTCGTATGGTCATTTTGGATATCTGTATGCAGATTGTACAGAACTTTTAACAAAGTACTCCCATCACAAACCCTCACTGACCACTCCCACCCTCACTGACCACTCCCACCCTCACACAAACCCACACTGACTGCCCCCACTGTCACTGACCACTCCCACTGTCACTGACCCGCACTGACCACTCCCACTGTCACTAAACCACTCTGACCACTCCCACCCTGGACACTGAGGCAAGAAGACATCCAGCAGAGCTGACATCCCACAGCTCTGACATTTAGCGAATGTACTACATGGCTGACGGTACCGGAGAGCCTATCCGTGGCCCTCTGAACTGTCCACAGGGAGAATAGTGTCCACAGGAACACCCTTTGTCATTATAGAACAGCTCCCTGAGTTGAAAGTGGGATGTTAGAAGCTGAGATCAGAGCAGTTTTGCACAGAGGCCCGGAGGCCGAGAGAGTACACCAGAGGACAGGGGATATGAGGAAAGATCAAAATGATGCAGCTTCATTTGGAAAGGTTTATGGAGAATACCCTAATCCCCCCACGCCCAGTGTCACTGGTTGGGAATCAGACTAATGTTTTGTAAAGATGAGTGCAGTGGAATTAATTGAGTTCTCCTGTTCCAGCTCTTCCCCCACCTTCTCCCGTGGCTCTTACCCCTCCACTATTCCTTCAGTTTCCTTTTCAAAGTAACTATTGAGGGTGCTTCGGCGGCTCCCCACTCAGCAGCCTGCACTCCTCCAATACACACTCATGCGCTCAGCGGATAAGACCATAAGCAGCAGGAGTAGGCCATTCAGCCCTTGAGCCTGCTGTGCCATTCGCCAGGATTCCTCAAGTTCGCTTTGCTGCCCTTTCCCCTTCGTTCTTGACTCCCCGCCTGAGCAGGAATCTATCTGTCTCGGCCTTAAATGGACGTTTTGTCTTCTTGGCAGGAGTTTGAAGTGATCGCCCAGATTAAGTTGTTGCAGTTGGCCTGTAATAATTACTCCTTTACCCCAGACCATCGGTTTGTGGAGTGGTTTCGAAGTATCGAGCAGCTGACTGAGGCTGAAAGGTAAGGGGTCACTTGGGCAAAGGCAAGGAGCTGCATGTGAGCGTGGTTTGTGCCAGTGTCACTGCCCCCCAGCTATAAGAGGGAAGAACCAGGAGGGTTGGCTGGTGAACAAGCCCAGGGAGCAAACACAGCACAGTCCTCTCCTGTGGGTGCTGATGACCACGTCATGAAGGAGACCAGTATATCAGGCACATTTCTTTTTTAATTCATTCACAGGATGAGGGCATCACTGTCTAGGCCAGCACTTATTACCCATCCCTAATTGCCCAGGAGGCAGTTAAGAGTCAGCTCCATTGCTGCGGGTGTGGAGTCACGTGTAGGCCAGACCAGCTAAGGATGGAGGTTTCTTTCCCTGAAGGGCATTAGTGAACCAGATAGGTTTTTCTAACAGTGACTAATGGTCATCGTTAGATTGTTAATTCCAGATTTTTTTTTAAACTGGATTTAATTTCCACCACCTGCCATGGCGGGATTCACTCCTAGTCCCCCACAACATGACCTGGGTCTCTTGGATTAACCGTCCAGCGATTAATGCCACTAAAGCTGTTGCCTCCCATTTGTGCCCGTTGGTCTCTCATGCTGCCGAGGTACCGAGCAAAGACCTGGATTGGGTGACCCAAGGTTCACACCCTCCTGGGTCGTCATTGAGGAAGGTGCTGGGAGGCTTCCCAGGCCCCACTCCCTCCCCTTTGCCATGGGGGTCAAACCCTAGTAAAGGCCACTTCAAACTAGCCTCCCAGATGTCAGACCCAGTGTTACAGGTCTGCCCTACTCCGAGAGTCTGTCCTGTCCGACATTGGTCTAAATCGGAATGGCAGGGTGTCGAATGGATACGGAGACAGACTATACAGAGCGGCCAAGATTAAAAGGGAATGGTGGAGGAGGGTTGAGGGGCTGAACAGCTTCCTCTTGTTCCCTTACCTCGGCATGGTGCCTTACCCTGTGACATGGCTGTCGCTGGATAAGTATCTGGTTCAGAATGACACTAAGGTTTTGTAAGGATAAGCTCCACAGAATTGATTGATGGATGAAGCTTGCCGGTTTCTGACCTGCTCGGCTCAGGAAATATAATAACATTATCATTTTTCTTATTCCAGTTACAACCTCTCGTGTGAAATTGAGCCTCTGGCAGAGTCAGCGAGCAACACTTTGAAAGCAAAAAAGAACTCTGGCATCATCAAACGGTGGACTGAGTGAGTGTCATTTGCTATTTGCCTTCATTGTGCAGGGAAATCTGTTGTAGCATATAGGGAAGGATCTTCAGCCCATTGAGCCTGTACTTGCTCTTCAGAAAAGCTATTAGTCCCATGTTCCTGTATCTCCTCCACAGCCTGGAAACTCTACCCCACTCACTCACGTATTTATTCAATCTCCCGTTGAAAGTTACTAGTGAGACTGAATGGACTGAAGATGGTGGGACGGTTTTACTCAGACAGAAGAATACTGAGAGGGGGATTGGATAGAAATCACTAACAGGGCTGGACAGAGTAGATAGGGAGAAGCTACGCCCATTCATAAACTGATCAAGAACAAGGCAGCATGGATTTTAAGGTGATGTGCAAGTGGAACGAGGCTGATGTGAGCAATACAGCTGAGTGCCAATCTACTGCCTTTCTCCCCTGAACACTTGCGTCTATTTGAACAATCATTCAGTGCCTTAATTGAGCCTGCCTCCAGGCAGTGCATTCCAGACCCTAACAACACGCTGAACGAAAAAGTTCTCTCTCACATCACATTTGCAAATCAGTTCATTCTCGATGATTTCACCAAATGAGAGCAGTTTCTTCCTAGCTCTCCTTTCCAGAATGTCCATGATTTTAAAAGCTTCTATACTCTTGGCCCTCTTGTCTCCAAGGAAAACAGACCTAACTTCCTCCGATCTATCCTCAGAACTGAAGGTTGTCTTCCCATCTGTTTCCCCAATTTGTTCACATCTTTCCTATAGTGTAGAGCTGAGAGTTGGACATACTACTGCAACTGAAGACTGACTGTCTTAAACAAGTCCATCATAACTTCCTCAGAGACAGTAAGAACTGCCGATGCTGGAGTCAGAGGTAACAGTGTGGAGCTGGAGGAACGTAGCAGGTCAGGTACCTATCCCCCTCTCATCCCTGCCTCCTTGACCTATCCATCTTCTCTCCCACTTATCTGCTGGTCCCACCTCACTGACCACTGCCTACCTGGACTCACCTATCACCATCCCACCTACCTTCCCCAACCCAACCCCTCCTCTCCTCTCTTTATTTCAGAGTTCCCCTTCCCCCTCCTCCATTTCTGAGGGAGCGTCCTGATCCGAAGTGTCAGCTTTCCTGCTCCTCTGATGCTGCCTGGACTGCTGTGTTTCTTCCGCTCCACACTGTGTTATCATAACTTCCTTACTGTTGGCCCCTATCCCCCAGTTAATAAAACTGAGGATACCAAATGCTTTATTGATGGTTTTCGCCACCTGTCAATGATGCATGTACCTGTACACCCTCGGGGACTAGAGATCTGTTGTCTCACAGAAAGCTGTACGATGGAGGCTATTATCTACTTTGGTGGAAAGTGAGTCAGCAATCCTGTTTCATGTTTGCATTGAAGTGGAAATCAGGAAATGGCTGATTCGTGGCTTTACGTCATCAAAGTCCAGGCCTACCTACAGCAATGATAGGGCTCCTCATTTCAATTCTAGTTTGGCTTTGTGGAGAAGATGTGGAGGGATTGAGTTCGAGTGCTGTCACGTTATGCTCCAGCTATGCAAAACCCTAATTTGGCCACATCTGGAGTATTGTGTCCCGTTCTGGTTGCCTCATTACAGGAAGGATGTGGAAGCGTTGGAAAAGGTACAGAGGAGATTTACCAGGATGTTGCCTGGAATGGAGGGAAGGTCTTACGAGGAAAGGTTGAGAGAGCAAGGGCTTTTCTCTTTAGAACGACAAAGGATGAGAGGTGACTTGATAGAGGTGTACAAAATGATCAGAGGTCTGGATAGAGTAGACAGCCAGAGACTTTTTCCTGGGGTGGCGGTAACTATTACGAGAGTGAATAGTTTTAAAGTCAGTGGCGGTAGACATAGGGGAGACATCAGGGGTAGGCTCTTTACTCAGAGAGTGGTAGGGGTGTGGAATACATTGCCAGAGAGGGTAGTGGAATCGGCCTCATTAGGGACATTTAAGCGGCTATTAGATAGGCATGTGGATGATAGTATAAGGTAGGGGTGGAGGTTAGAAGGACCTTAGGTTGAGGGTAAAAGTTCGGCACAACATGGTGAGCCAAAGGGCCTGTTCTGTGCTGTACTCTTCTATGGTGATTGATTGATTTATCTCCTTCCTGTTTCCTTCTCATCGATGACAATAGCAGGCAGACACCGACTGCTGACACTCCGAGCACGGGCGCCCAGTCTCGATCCTGCGAGCAGCTCAAGTATGGACCGTACCTGAGCGGTGGAGACGCGGCAGACTCGGTTAGCGTCACCTCTGCTGGCTCGAGCAACTCTGACGCGGAAGAGATCAACGTCAGCTTCATCTCGGAATCGCCGGATTCCCAGGAGAAAAAGGTTAGGGAGGCGATTGTGCGTTGCATCCAAGTGGTGAAGTCCTTGCCCGCTGATTCCGAGGCCCGAGAAACCCCTGACCGTTGGTGTGTTGATGCCAGGCAGGCAGAGGGTGCCAGGAGGCTGGTGAACATAAAGCAGCAGCCCACTTGGTTGTTCTAGATTTAAACGCCACACTATTTTAAACTGGCACAGAGAGGCCTGTAAGAATAGGCTCAAAGGTGCCTGCTCTGATTTGGTGGGTTCAAATCTGAGGGCTGCATTGCCTGCTGTTTTATCCATCCCCTTAGGAGCAAGAGTAGGCCAATCAGCCCATCAAACCTGCTCTGCTGTTCGGTGAGATCATGGCTGTTCTGATGAGCCCGCCTTTTTCCCCACAACCCTCAACTCCCCTACCGATTTTGTTTGTTCTTGTTTTCTAAAAATCTCTCTATCTCAGCCTGGACTAAGCTTTCCCCAGCAGGCCAGCTCCTGTTGAAGGTCTAACCAGTGGTGGCCAGTTGGTGCTGATGGTTAGTCCGTTCTGCAAATGTTTCCTTTGTGGAACCCCACCCCGAGGAAAACCGTGTTTACTTAACGCTGTCGAGAAAGACATATGCAAATGAAATAAATTTTTAAAAAAATAGATTGTTAGCTAGTTTGTTCGGAATTGCCTGTGATACTTTGGCGTTGACCACAAAGTAAATGCGCATAAGTTTTGGTGTAAGTAAGCCACAGAAATGCCAGTAGAAGTATAGAGGCCACAGACTGAGGTTCACTGTAAAGCCCTGACCTATTGGTTCATTGCCTTATTTTGTTTCCTAGTAATTCCCTTTTGTACCGATCCTTGGACAATCTCAGTGCCGACGGGGACTGTGTTCCAAGGCAGGGCAGACCGGGCGAGTTTGGTACCCGTTTGTCCCTGAGGCAAACTTTTTATTATTTTTTTAAAAATTTTCTTTTAGTTCTGGGAATCAACGTCGCTGTCCTCATTGGACACATCTGGAATCGGCTCAGGGTCAAGCAGTGCATCCTCCTCCTCAGTCTCCTCCACACCTATAACGTCCACCAGAACACACAAACGCTCTGTCTCGGGAATATCCAGCTACTCCACACTATCTCTGCCACTTTATAACCAGCAGGTGGACGACTGCTGTATCATCCGGGTCAGCCTGGACGTTGACAATGGGAACATGTACAAGAGCATTTTGGTGAGTGTCTCCTTTGTGCATTAGGGCCCAGAGCCCCCTTCTATTTCATCGCGGGACTGCTGGGAGCTGGTGTTGATGCTGGGTAATGGGTTGTTTCCTGAATCGGTGGTGGGATTTCAGTCCATGTTCCCTGAAGCCTGAGCTTGCTAGGATAATTAGTCCAGAGACATTGAGTACTTGCAATCATTTCTCCCAAAGAAACAAGTGAGAGAGGACTGGGGACTGTTGCACCCATGTGTGTGTCTGTTTGTCTGTCTGCATGCAGTGTGTGTGGGGTTTGGTGGTGGGTAATGAGGGTTTGAAAGAGAAGGAGCATTAGGCCCCCCTCCCCCATAAACCTGGACCCTATATCTACCAAATAAATAGACAGCTGGTTCTGTAGCTGCAGCTTAAAAAAGTGAAAACTCTCTCTTTCTCCAGGTGACGAGCCAGGATAAAACACCAGTTGTCATTCGAAAGGCTATGGCCAAGCACAATTTGGATGGGGATAGGCCTGAGGAGTACGAGCTGGTGCAGGTCATCGCTGAGGACAGAGGTGTGTATGTGGCACAAGCACATGGGCATATAAAGAACACTACCATCCATTCTGGGGTAGTTGTGTTGTTCTACAACACTAGTGACCTCCTTCCTTTTATGTGGAAATTGTTGCCTGCGCAACACCCAGTAATTATGTGCCTCTTGCAATCCAGCATTCAGGAAATCAAAACCAAACAAACTGGCTCCCACTAACGGTACAGCTTTTAACCTCCAAGGACATCCATCCAGTTATTGGGTGCAAACTGTGATCCCATCTATCCCTGGTGATTTCCTCATGTGACTCCATAAGACCATAAGGATGTTGGGGCAGAAGTTGGCCATTCAGCCTATCGAGTCTGTTCTGCCATTCATTGGCCGAACTGATAACCCTTAACTCCACTTCCCTGCCTTTTTCCCAGAAGCCTTGACTCGCCCCTCAGTGATCTACAGCTCCATCATCCTGATGCACTGCCTTTCCACATCTACCAGAGGATAAAATGGCTCATCGCCTAATTGGACGATGCCTGACTGGCAGCCATTGCTCTCTTTTCAATATCTTTTGTGTCTGGTGAAATGTTCCAACAGTGTGACAAAAAAATGAAATGTTTTTTAAGGTTTTCACAATTGTTATCTCCTGCTTTACACACATTAGCTTCTGGGGATGTCATCTGGGTTGTCAATACATAGAGCAAACAACGTTTTGTTACTGCAAAGGTTAACAGAGACATCGAAAACTAGTCTAAGCTTCACTCAATTACGAGGCTGTCCCTCCACCATTTCATAGCCGAGGGAACGTCTTCTCTTGCAGTAATGCAATCTTCCTAATTTCCTGTCTCCCGGCAGCCAGCTTCCCAAATTGTCTTGACTTATGGCAAAGAAATGCTGACTGAGGTGAGATATGTGAAAACGAGGACTTCCGGTTTTGTAAATGGGACAACAGCTGGCGCGATGAATGTGCAGTCCGGGCTAAATTTGGGTTGGCTGTAGAATCTCTGAAATGAAAAGAAGAAATTGCTAGAGAAACTCAGCAGGTCTGGCTGAATCTGTGGGGAGAGAAAGCAGAGTTAATGTTTCAAATCTGGTGGCTCTTTGTTAGCAGTTAGCTCTGCTTTTTCTCCCCACAGATGTTGCCAGACGTGCTGCGTTTCTCCAGTAATTTTTTTTGTTTCAGGTCTCCAGCATCCTCAGTTTTATTTTTACCTTTATTCTTGTAGAATCTCTGCAATTAGGCTTCGTCAACTCCCAGAGCAAGAAAGCCTAAAACTAACGTGGGCTTCACTGCTTCCTGATCTCACCCCTGTCAACCACTGACCCCTGCTGGAAGGCTGATGCAAGGGTCACTACTGATTCACAAAGGAAAACACTGCAGACACTGGAATTCAGAAATAAAAATGGAAAGTGCTGGAGAAAGCCAGAGGGTCACTTGCGGACAGGGAAATCAAGCTAATATTTTGAGTTTAATGCGATTTTAGGCTTCAGTGTGTTCACTGTGTTTCTCTCTCCTCCAGATGCGACCAGACCTGCTGAGTTTTTCAAGTACACTCTGCTCTTATTAAGAGACTAGCATCAGAATACTGACTGCTGGCCGAATGTACTCCCCACACTCGCTGGGTGAGATGTTGTCACTGGTAGATCAGGACCCTTGGCAAAATACAGCACCATCAGCTGAAGTGGGGGTGAGGTGGGGGCAAGAGGAGATTTATGGAATTCGGGGAATTTAACTCCCTAACTTTTCTCGTTCCTTTTACAGAATTGAAAATCCCTGACAATGCGAATGTATTTTATGCTATGAATTCGTCTGTCAACTATGACTTTATGCTGAAGAAAAGGGGCCACCCAAAAGCAGGTAAAACAAAACATGTTTCCAGTTCGACTCTCCCCAGAATGAAGCAAAAGGGACTGAAGATTACAAAAAGTATCTTCTGACTCCTCTGAGCTGGGCTGACTCCCTGCGTTTGCTGGATTTGCTGAAACTTTATATGTAAGAAAAAGAATCAGTGTTACAATTAAATGTGCAATATTGTCTCTGACCGTGACTACTGGAAATGTCAAAGTCTAGGCACTTATTCAGTTTTATTGAAGATATGGAAAGGCACTACACTAAAATGGACTGGGTTTGACTGGGATCTCTTTGTAATGAGTGGTTCCATCATTTGCTAGAAAGGATGAGAGAATGGTCACACATCCAGTTAAGTCACTTTGAACAGACTGGTCACCATGGACTGGTGATGTGAGTGTGAGAGGATTATATGCCTGATGGAGGGATAAGTTCCAGGAACACTGGCTCTCCGATGAAGACAGGAACCATTACGCCTCAACGCCTGTAAAGTACATTGGTTTGTCCAGAGGTTATTGAAGTGGATATAGAATGCTGAACCTGTCATTGTAACATAGAAACTTTTGTTATGCCCCAACTCCTAGCTCTGGAGGTGACTCATCTATTACCTGGTCTTGTACAGTAACTTGCCCTGAAACTCTGAGGAGAGAGAAGACAATGACTTCAACCAGGTGTGAGAATCCTTACAACCATGTCTCTGAGTCCTGCTATGAAGAGCCCTCCACCTTTAAAAGTTATCTGATTTCAACGGGACCCCACCTTCACTCACATTGAAGAGAACACACAGCTAGCAGTCGATTTGTCATTGTTGAAATGAGAACTTTAACCTGGGATGCAAGTCTAATGTTCTCTTGGCCTGATGTTGCCAATCAGACCATAGACTGGAAGACATCTGCAATAAGATTGTCAAATGAAAGAGGTCAAACTGGCCAACGAATGATGGCCAACCCTCAAATGATTCATTTACTACATTTTTAACAGAGGGTCAGTTCTTGTTGAGTAGCTCAGGAGCCTGGATGGGGGTCAGAATTGACAAAATTGTACAGTTAAAATCCGAGCTGATATGGAAAACCTTAGTTCTTTTTCTTAAATTACAAAGAAATAGGATTCCATTTCAATGAACTGTGCTGACTTTTTAAAAAAAAAGGTTTGTTTTGTAAAAACGATTGAATCTTTTTTGGGACAATATTTATTCATTGTACAGACATTAAATTCTTGAGTGGAATTGTAAATTTCTTACTGTTGAATATTATTTAATATATTAACTTGTTACCGATACTTGTAATTATCTTGCTGTTCGCTCATTGGGTCTTGTCCGGTGAAAATGTGATGTCTTTGTTACTTTTCATTTGTATCCTGTAAAAAGAGGGATGATCGTGAACACAACTTCGAACAAGCCATTTACCTTTAGTGCTTTTATCTGTGCTTCTAGTGAATGTATCTAGCCAGCTTCTAGTTACATGACCCTGGGTTTTGTCAACATGTTCTTCTGTAAGGCTGAGATAACGTACATGGACTTCCCAAAAGTGTTTGATTTAAAGTGTCAGACAATGGAACTGGGAGCAGAAACAGAGCACATGGAATCCGAGATAACAAAGTGTGGAGCTGGATGAACACAGCAGGCCAAGCAGCATCTTTAGGAACACAAAAGCTTTTCTGATGAAAAACCTGAAACATCAGCTTTTGTGCTCCTAAGATGCTGCTTGGCCTGCTGTGTTCATCCAGCTCCACACTTTGTTATCTCGGATTCTCCAGCATCTGCAGCTCCCATTATCTCTGATACATGGAGTACAAGGGCCAGTAACATCATGGGTACAACATGGTCGCAATGGTGAATAGTTGGGTTTACTTTCTCAGGCTGGAAGGAAGGTTTATAGTGAAGTTCACTGTTGATGCTCTTCCCAGGACCTGCTGCTGTTCCTATTAATGTATTAACAATTCAGCACCCGGTGTCCGGAACACAATATCAAAATGTGCAGAAGTTAGAAACCTGGAAAGAGGGTAACATAGAAGTTCAAAAGTTGACGAGTTGGTCTAAAGATGTGCAGGTGAGGGTGGATTGGCCATGCTAAATTGTCCCATCGTGTCCAGGGATGTGCAGGCTAGGTAGGTTAGCAATAGGAAATGTGGAGTTACAGGGATATAGTATGGAGGTGAGTCTGGGTGAGATACTCTTCAGACGGTCAGTGTGGACGCAATGGGCCGAATGGCCTGCTTCTACACTGTAGGGATTCAATAGTGGAATAGGCAGAAATGTGGCAGATGACATACCATGTGAAAAACTGAAGTGATTTAGTTGGTAGTTGAATTGCAGAAAGAAAATATAAAATTAAGGATGCAACTCTGAAAGGGGTGCAGGAGCAGTGGGACTTGGGTATGTATGTACCCAAACCATGGGAGGTTTGGGTAGGTGAGGTCAGGTGGCAGGTAGGGTTGAGAAAGTGGTTGATCAAGCACACAGTATCTTCGGCTTCATCAACCGGGCCAGAGAGTGATCAAGCAAAGATGTGATGTTAAACCACAGAATTGGCCTCATTTGAAGAACACACCCTGTTCTGGGTACCAGGTTTTAGGAACAACATTTAAACCAGTTTAGGGAGATTACAGAAGAGATCTGATAGGGTTGCCCCAGGGATGAGAAGCTTCACTTGTAGGGTTTGCAGATGTTGGGATCGTTCTCTGTTGGAGAAAAGAAGATTGAGAGGACATTGGATTTGACGTGTACAAAATCACGACAGGTCCAAACAGAGCAGACAGGGAGAAACTGTTCCCATTGGTGGAAAGCTTGAGAACTAGAGGTGAAAGATTTAAAGTAATTGATGAATGAACATCGGAGATCCAGCTTGTGAGAGTTAGGGGTTAGGATGTGGAATTCTCTGCCCGAGAGTGTGGAGGGCCAAGTGAAATCTTCAAAAGGATCACTATTCAGTGACATTACGTGAATTGCTCCTTGGGAGAGCCAGCACAGAAATGGCAGGCTGTGTGGTCTCATCATGAGCTGCAATCATCCTGTGGTGACTATTGGAAAAGGAGGAGGCATGAAGGTGCCACACTTGAATAGCCCTGATGATAGTCACCCTTTTGGGGTTGAAGCTACTGGAGTGAGACGTAGAGGGGTAGATGATACCAGCTGAATCTTTCTGACAGCAGTGAGGGTAAGGGAACAGAAAGATACATCAGGTACATTCAATCCAGGTCATTCACACTGAGCATCAATAGCCCCCATTCACCAGCAAGGAGCCAAAACAAAACCCCCACCCTCCCCAACTTCAATAGGGACAGAAGGTCACAGTTTTAAAGGAAGTCTACAATCATGCTCGTTCATCACCAGAGAGAAAGCACTAATCTGATCACCTGTTTTTACTTGCTAATAAATGGAGAAATGTTCCTCACTTAATAAAGTGCAGATTAAATATCACAGAACTTCCATTAGCACAGAGCAAAGTGCTTTTCCATTCTCTGTTGGTGTGTTCTCAAAGGAACATCAGAATAATAAATCAATGCAGGAGTCTCGAATATACTGAATGAATCACCATGGAAACCTTGCTCAGCTGTAATGCTTTTGCCATTACAGCCCTTGCTTTGAATGTCTGCTGCACCAGGTCTAATCTCAGCCACAAACTGGATGGTGACTGTATTCACCAGAGCTGAGTAGATCCACTGCCATCCACTAACTGTTTCAACTGAAATCAATCAAGTGATCGATTCACTCACACCTTTTGTGTGCCCCTGTCAAAATCAATTTCACCCTCAATCTCCCTCTAGTACACTTTCAGTGTCCCCTGTCTCTGTAATATAAATAGTAAGCATTCTTCTCTACAATATAGAAAAGATAGCCTAGACTCTATTATAAAACAAGGTGTTACTATTATCAATAATTTGTGAAGTGTCCTAAACTTGACATCAGTGCACGCAAACACACATGTTCTGCATATGTTCATAAGAACACTATTTTAGACACACACACACAATCATAAAGATTGCACACACAACCTGTCACACATGTCCTGTTTCAGTGCAAAAGGTAAGGCCAGAGAATTTGCAGCAATCTTTAGCCAGAAGTGCCGAATGGATGATCCATTTCGGCCTCATTCAGTGGTTCCCCAGCACCACAGTCTTCAGCCAATTCCATTTGCTCCACGTGGCATCCCAAGACAGTTGGAGGCACTGGATACTGCAAAAGGTACATAAACGTTCTGGCAATAGTACTGGAGACTTGTGCTCCAGAACTTGCCGCTCCCCTCGCCAACTGACAATAACCAATAACCTGTCCTTGACCACCCATGTGATGGGATGGTCAAGAAGGCACAACAACACTTCTTCCTCAGGCAGCTGAGGAAATTTGGAATGTCCATAAGGTCCCTCACCAACCTGTACAGATGTACCACAGAAAGCAAACTGTCCGGGTGCATAATGGCCGGGAATGGCAACTGCTCTGCCTGGGACCAAAAGAAACTACAGAAGGCGGTGTGTACAGCCCAGATCATCATGGATCCAACCTCCCATCCGTGGACTGTATTTACACGGCTCACTGCCTCGGAAAGGTGGCCAACATCATCAAAAACCCATCACACCCCAGGAATGATCTCCTACAGCCTCTTCCATCAGGCAGAAGCCCAAATACATGCACAAGCAGGTTCAGGAACAGTTTCCAGTTGCAATCAGACTGTTGGATGGACTCTAGTCGCAAATAATGCACTTGCACTGTAACCTGTATGCCTCTAAGTCTTTTTGAGCTGCACATCCTTTGCTTCTGTGAACTGCCTGTACCGTTCATAAACAAGCTTTCCACTGTATTTCAGTACAAATGACAATAAATCAAACAGTCAGTTAGGCTCTTCCAATACAGTTACAACACTGGCAACTATCCGACAATGTGGAAAATTGCCCAAGTATGTCCTGTGCACAAAAAGCAGGACAAATCCATCTCAGCCAATTACTGTTCATCCTGATTGCCCAGAGGGCAGTTAAGAGTCAAAAACATTGCTGTGGGTCTGAAGTCACATGTAGGTCAGACCAGGTAATATGGTTGTTTCCTTCCCTAAAGGGTATTAATGAACCAGATGGGCTTTTCCTGACAATCCAGAATGGTTTCATGGTCATCATTAGATTCTCAATTCCAGAATTTTTAATGGAATTCAAATTCCAACATCTGCTGTGTTGGGGTTTGAACCCAGGTCACCTGAACATTATCTGGGTCTCTAGATTAACAGTGCATCAATAATACCACTAGGCCATCACCTCCCTGTGAGGCCCAGTTAGGGTTCTACCAGGGACAAAAGAGCTGAATTCCAGAGGTGAGATGAGGTGAGAGTCACATCCCTTGACATCGAAGCCACATTCGACTACATTTGGCATCAAGGAGCCCAGTAAAACCAGAATCAATGGGCACCAGGGGCAAACTCTCTGGTGGTTGGAGTCATACCTGGCACAGAGGAAAATGGTCGTGGCTGTTGGTGGTCAGGCATCTTCAGCTCACAACATCTCTGCAGGAGTTCCTCAGGACAGTGCCCTAGATCCAACCATCTTCAGCTGCTTCATCAACGACCTTCCCTCCATCATAAGGTCAGAAGTGGGGATGTTCGCTGATGATTGCACAATGTTCAGCACCATTCATGGCTCCTCTGATACTGAAGGAGTCCTTTTTCACATGCAACAAGATCTGGACAATATCCAGGCTTGGGCTGACAAGTGGCAAGTGACATTTGTGCCACACTAATGTCAGGCTGTGACCATCACCGATAAGAGACAATTCAACTACCACCCCTTGACATTCAATGGTGTTACTATCACTGAATCCCCCACTATCAACATTCTGGGGGTTATCATTGACCAGAGACTCAACTGGACCCACCACATTAACACAGTGGCTACAAGAGCAATCGAGAAGCTGGGAATACTGCGGTGAGTAACTCATCGACTGACTTCTCAAAGCCTGTCCACCATCTACAAGGCACAAGTCAGGAGTGTAATGGAATACTCCCCACTTGCCTGGATGAGTGCAGACCCAGCAACACTCAAGCTTGACGCCATCCAGGGCATTGGCACTACGTCTCCAAGTATTCACTCCGTCCACCACTGATGCTCAGTAGCAGCAGTGTGTACTATATGTAAGATGCACTGCAGAAATTCACCAAAGATCCTCAGACAGCACTTTCCAAACCCATGATCACTTCCATCTAGAAGGACAAGGGTAGCAGATATATGGGAACAGCACCCCTTCCAAGTTCCCCTCCAAGCCACCCACCATCCTGATTTGGGAATATATGCTGTTCTTTCACTGTCTCTGGCTCAAAATCCTGGAATTCCCTCCCTCAGGGTATTGTGGGTCAACCCACTGCAGGTGAACTGCAGTGTTTCAAGAATGCGGCTTACTGACATCCACTAAGGGCAACTAGAGATGGACAAGAAAACCTGGACTCGCACACCTAACTACTGAGTTTAAAAAAATTCACAGGTATAGCATGTTACTTACACACACATACACATACAGATGCACAAAATCTTAAAGCAGACACACATCATGTCTCTCACACAGTGTCTGACACATTCATAAATACACTATCTTTCTCTCTCTCTCTCTCTCTCTCACACACACACACACACACAATAAGTTTATAACTCAATCTCTGAGCCACAAGTCCTGGGTTGATGATGCCACTTGCTCCAGTGATGCGTAATAACATAGAACATAGAACATAGAACATAGAACAGTACAGCACAGAACAGGCCCTTCAGCCCACAATGTTGTGCCGACCATTGATCCTCATGTATGCACCCTCAAATTTCTGTGACCATATGCATGTCCAGCAGTCTCTTAAATGACCCCAATGACCTTGCTTCCACAACTGCTGCTGGCAACGCATTCCAGGCTCTCACAACTCTCTGCTAAAGAACCTGCCTCTGACATCCCCTCTATACTTTCCACCAACCAGCTTAAAACTATGACCCCTCGTGCTAGCCATTTCTGCCCTGGGAAATAGTCTCTGGCTATCAACTCTATCTATGCCTCTCATTATCTTGTATACCTCAATTAGGTCCCCTCTCCTCCTCCTTTTCTCCAATGAAAAGAGACCGAGCTCAGTCAACCTCTCTTCATAAGATAAGCCCTCCAGTCCAGGCAGCATCCTGGTAAACCTCCTCTGAACCCTCTCCAAAGCATCCACATCTTTCCTATAATAGGGCGCCCAGAACTGGACGCAGTATTCCAAGTGCGGTCTAACCAAAGTTTTATAGAGCTGCAACAAGATCTCACGACTCTTAAACTCAATCCCCCTGTTAATGAAAGCCAAAACACCATATGCTTTCTTAACAACCCTGTCCACTTGGGTGGCCATTTTAAGGGATCTATGTATCTGCACACCAAGATCCCTCTGTTCCTCCACGCTGCCAAGAATCCTATCCTTAATCCTGTACTCAGCTTTCAAATTCGACCTTCCAAAATGCATCACCTCGCATTTATCCAGGTTGAACTCCATCTGCCACCTCTCAGCCCATCTCTGCATCCTGTCAATGTCCCGCTGCAGCCTACAACAGCCCTCTACACTGTCAACGACACCTCCGACCTTTGTGTCGTCTGCAAACATGCTGACCCATCCTTCCATTCCCTCGTCCAAGTCATTAATAAAAATTACAAACAGTAGAGGCCCAAGGACAGAGCCCTGTGGAACTCCACTCACCACTGACTTCCAGGCAGAATATTTTCCTTCTACTACCACTCGCTGTCTTCTGTTGGCCAGCCAATTCTGTATCCAAGCAGCTAAGTTCCCCTGTATCCCATTCCTCCTGACCTTCTGAATGAGCCTACCATGGGGAACCTTATCAAATGCCTTACTGAAGTCCATATACACCACATCCACAGCTCGACCCTCATCAACCTTTCTAGTCACATCCTCAAAAAACTCGATAAAGTTTGTAAGGCATGACCTACCCCTCACAAAGCCGTGTTGACTGTATTTGATCAAGCAGTTCATTTTTTCAAAAGAAGACACGGGTCAAAACTATGTTGTAAATATGTCTAAGGTTTCAGGCTGTAATGGTACACCGGTCATGTCCCTGTCCCTGGGTCTGGTCTGATAATCTCAGCTGCTCCAGAGCAATGTCTGACTGGATTATTATATTACAAAAACCCAAACAGAAAAATTTTGCCACCTGCTGGTGGAAATCTGCAGATGCTGGAGTCAGAGATAACACAGCGTGGAGCTGGAGGAACTCAGCAGGCCAGGCAGCATCAGAGGAGCAGGAAAGCTGACATTTCAGGTTGGGACCCTTCTTCAGAAAAATTTCATAAGGGTCCTGATCCAAAATGTCAGCTTTCCTGCTCCTCTGATGCTGCCTAGCCTGCTGCATTCCTCCAGCTCCACATTGTGTTATTAGAGCAAAAACACTGACCAGTTTTTAATATATCTGAGGAAACCAACATTACCATCAGAAATTATATATAAACATTAAAGCAATCCCTTTAAGATTAATCAACCAGTGCCTCAATGCTTTGAGATCTGAGCTCAGGCTTGTGCTGTGATAGCTTGGTTATGGAAACTAAGGAGCAGGAGTAGGGAATTCAGCCCTTGGAGGCTGCTCTGCCATTCAATCATTGACCGTTCAAGCCAGCACCTATTTCTGTTTTCCCCCCATACTCCTCGATCCTTTTAACCCTAAGAACTGTATCTAACTCTGTCTCGAAAGCATTAAAGTTTTGGCCTCAATTGCTTTCTGTGACAGGTAATTCCAAAGGCTCACCACTCTCTGGTCAAAGACATTTCTCCTCATCTCAGTCCTTAAATGGCTTACCCTGTATCCTTAGACTGTGACCCCTGGTTCTAGACTCCCTGGTCATCAGGAACATTCTTCCTGTGTTTATGCTGTCTGGTCTTGTTGGAATTTTACAGGTTTCTATGCAATCTCCCTTATTCTCCAGTGAATATAATCCTAACCCCTCCAGTCTCTCATCGTATATTAGTTATGCCATCCCAGAAATCAGTCCAGTAAATCTTTGTTGCACTCCCTCCACAGTTAGAACAGCCTTCCTAGGATAAGGAGACCAAAGCTGCACACAATGCTCCAAGGTTGCACCTAGGCCTTTATACAATTGCAGAAAGATATCCCTACTCCTGTACTTGAATCCTCTTGGACTGGACTGAGACTGAGAGAAGGAGATTTCTCCAGCATTCTTGATGCCGCCAGTTCTGTAGAGTTTCCAGTACTTTATGCTGCTTCACACACAGTGTGTGTGGTATCCAGACAATGCCCAGAATCACCCAGGAGGAATGACATATTGAGTATGCGCTTTAGAACAGACTGTACTCTTAGTGACTGCAACATGCAACAGATCAAGTTCTGCATGGCCAGGGTCGAAAACATGTAAAGGCAGAAAGGCAAAAGGAGATGACAGCCTTTTGTCTCAAATATTTCATCTCCTAAATTACTGTGCTGTGTAAAACCAAACAAAATGACGCTGGAGATTGCAAAACTAGGTGTTTCAGAGCCTAAAATAAGCCCAGAGAATGATAACAGAAACTCAGTGTCTACGGAGAGGGAAAAATAGAGTTTCAAAGAGTTCCACCAGACTCGAAACGTAAACTGTTTCTCTCAACACAGATGCCGCCAGACCTGCTGAGTTTCTCTGACATCCTCTGTGTTTGTTTCGGATTTTCAGTATCTGCATTATTTATGTTTATCACTGAGCCTGGCTGCGTGAGGGAGCTGAGATGATAATGGATGGTAAGAGAGTATAGAACAGATATCATTTACATAAGCCTCTCCAACTTACTGAATTTTCAGCAGGAAGCAAATATCTCAGTGCTCCTGCTGGTAGCTCCTCCTGCAGTCATGGTGGGTCACGCTCGTAGAATCGCACATTACAGAAGAGGCCATTCAGCCCATCAAGAACCCACATGACAAAAAAGTTGCTCTAAATCTATACTAGTCCCATGTTCTAGGACTTGGCCCATAGCCATGAATGTTATAATATTTGTATAGACAAGGGGAAGACAAGGAGATGCCAGCAGCTCAAGGTTTTGTCACAGAGGCATGTTCCAACAAAAATGAATTAAAGTCTGTTGTTGATTCTAGCAACATTGGCCAGTAAAGGGGGTTTGGACCATTGCCGTTGTTAGAAGTATCTCCTAATTATCTCAACTAACTGATCATCATTTCGAGTCGTACAGTCATACAGCACAGAAACAGACCCTTCGGTCCAACCAATCCATGCTGACCATGTTCCCAAACTAAACCAGTCCCACCTGCCCACATTTGGCCCATATCCCTCCAAACCTTTCTTATTGACGTACTTATCCAAAAGACTTTTAAACGTTGTAACTGTATCTACATCCACTACTTCCTTTGGAAGTCATTCGACACATGAATGACTCGCTGAGTAAAACAATTGACTCTCATGCCTTTTTTTAAAAACTTTCTCCTCACACCTTAAAAATATATCCCTTAGTCTTGAACTCCCCCACCCCAGGGAAAAGACACCTGCCATTTCCCTTATCTATACCCCTCATGATTTTATAAACCTCTGTAAGGCCACCCCCTTAACCTCCTACACTCCAATGAAAGAACTCCTGGCCTATCCTTATAGCTCAAACCCTTCGTTCCTGGCAACATCCTGGTAAGTCTCTTCTAAAGTCTCTCCAGCTTATTTGTCTGTCCTGAGCCATCCCTGCACCTTCACTGTCTCTCATCTGTCTCTACAGCAACGTCAGGACAGTCTTCGCATGAGCCGCACCGAGTCTCGGTGTCCTCTCGAGCTAGCACACCAACGAAGCTGGTATTTTCCTATCACTTTTACCATTTGGTTGAATCTAGATTTCCCCAAGCTGTGGTGACGAGTTGGGACATCATGTTGGCGTTGTACGGGACGTTGGTGAGGCCTCTCCTGGAGCACTGTGTCCAGTTCTGTTCGCCCTGTTATAGGAAGAATGTTATTAAGCTGCAGAGGGTTCAGAAGAGATTTACCAGGATGAAGCAAGGAATAGACTGTTTGAGTTATAAGGAGAGGCTGGGACTTTTATCACTGGAGCGTAGGAGTTTGAGGGGTGACCTTATAGAGGTTTATAAAATCATGAAGTGTACAGATAAGATTAATAGTGACTTTTCCCTAGGGTGAGGGATTTCAAGACTAGAGGGCGTATTTTTAAGGTGAGAGGAGAGAGATTTTAAAAAGTCTTGAGGGGCAACTTTTTTACGCAGAGAGTGGTTTGTGTGTGGAATGAAATTCCAGAGGAAGTGGTGGATGTGGGTAGAGTTAGAACATATAAAAGACATTTGGATACATACCTTATTAGGAAAAGTTATGAGAGATATGGACCAAGTGCAGGCAGGTGGGACTAGTTGAGTTTGGGATTATGGTCAGCATGGACTGGATGGGCCAAAGGGTCTGTTTCCATGCTGTATGGCTCTACGGCGCGTTCAGTACTCTGTGACATACAGAATGGCCAGAATATTGACTTTCAGTTCTGAGGAAGGGTCACCGGACCCAAAACATTAACTCTGTTTCTTCCTCCACAGTTGCTGCCAGACCTGCTGAGCTTTTCCAGCAACTTTGTTTTTGTTCCTGATTTACAGCATTCGCAGTTCATTTGGTTTTTATTGACTTTCCTTCCCTGGTTTTTGGCATGCTTTAGCTCTTGCACAGAATAGAAAATTTTACTGGAAAAAAGAATGCACTTGTTAATATTTGGCCCTAAGCACCTACATTTTCAATTGTGTGAATGCTCATTCGTGATGTTTTATATCTCTTAGTATTGTCCCAGTGTATGGAAGCATAGGTTAACGGGGATAGTTAGCTCCCCCCTGTGGTTACCTTGGTTAGTATGTCACCAATGCAAGACAGAGAGAAATATCCAAAGCTATTCATCAGGAAAGGAGATGTATCTTGGAGCAGTAGGAGAGATGTTATTGTCAGTTTGAACTCTTTCCTATCAGGAAATAGGACATGAGGACCACTTGAGGTTTCTCACACTTGTTGGCTCGAGGGATACTTGCTGGAAAGTTGCCATCACAATAAGAAATAAACAGATGTTTGAGAAAGGGAAACGGAGAGAACAAATGAAGAAGTACAGCACAGGTACAGGCCCTACGGCCCTCCAAGCCTGTGACAACCATCATGCCCTAATTAATCTAAAAACAAACCTGTCATTTTTCGATCTGTATCCCTCTATTCCCTCCCTATTCACGTACACATCTAGGTGGCTTCAACGTGCCTGCTTCCACCACTTCCTCTGGCAGTGAATTCCAGGCTGTTACCACTCTCTGTGTGAAAAATATCCCTGGTTCATCTCCCTTAAACTTGCCCCCTCTCCCCTTGAACCTGTGCCCCCTTGTAATTGAAACTTCAGCCCTGGGAAAAAAGTCTTTGACTATCCACCCTATCTATGCCTCTCATAATTTTGTAGACCTCTATCAGGTCTCATCTCAGCCGCTGTCCTTTCAGTGAAAACAATCCTGGTCTTTTTAGCCTTTCCTCATAGCTAGTGCCCTGGAGACCAGACAACTTCCTGGTGAACTTTCTCTATACTCTCTCCAAAGCTTCCACATCCTTCTGACCGAAACTGCACACAATACTCCAAATGTGTCCTAACAAAGGGCAAGAAACAGCTGTGCGATTATATGCAAGACAACCAATATCAGCAAAGAGAAACCAGAGCCAAGTGAGAACCCCAAAACCATGTCAGCATCTTCTCATGCACCATATCCTTTCTGCTCTATAACCTGGTCTGGCTGCCAGTCCAACAACACATCAACCTTTGTAATTCTCACCTTTCTTTCCACCCCTCTATGCCCATTTTGCCCACAGTCTCTATTCTTCTGCAGTTCCACACCCTCCAAGGTCTCTGCACTCCTCCAGTCCTGGCCACTCGCTCATCTCCGATTTTAATCGTTCCACCACTAATGACTCTGCTTTCTGCTGTGACGCCAAACCTCTGGAATTCCTTGCCTGAAGCTCTCTTCTTCTCTTTTCTCCTTTAAAACAGTCCTAAAAACCTACCTCTATGATCAAGCTTCTGGACAGCTGTCCTAAAATTTCATGAGTTTCTGTCAAATTGAGTTTGACATAACAATGCTGTGAAAAGACATTAAAGACATGACATGTTGAAAATATAGAGAATAGAGAGGAAGAAACAGAAATTCAGAGAAAAAGAGACAGAAGGAAAAGATGCCTGAGATAAATTCAAACAAAGCAGAGTAAAATACTATCTGACAATCTGTTGTCACAAACTCATAACACAACAGTGCAGAGATAACGGGAGCTGCAGATGCTGGCGAATCCAAGATAACAAAGTGTGGAGCTGGATGAACACAGCAGCATCTAAGGAGCACAAAAGCTGACGTTTCGGGCCAAAATGTCAGCTTTTGTGCTTGGGTTGCTGTGTTCATCCAGCTCCACACTTTGTTATTACACAACAGTGCAGGTCATGTTAACACATCACACACACATCACATGATTTCATTATGACCAACATGATTTACCCTCAGCTTCCTTCAGCCATATGGTCATTAGGACACAGAGCAATGGTCCTTCAGTCATTAAGGTCACAATGGTGGGTGGAATTCGCTAACACTATAATGTACAGCCTTTTCAACCGAGCTTCCCACAAAGGCTACTCTTTCATTGTATCAAAACTCATACAAATGTATGGTTTAGGAGCAAAGGTGGACCACTTGGCTGCTCCAGCCTGCTCTTTCATTTGATCAGATCATTAGATTATCATCAATCCCCGTTAATGTTTGATTCATCTGCCTGAAATCCATCCAACGGCCCTCAACCCCACTGGCTTCTGCATGGCTGTCAGAAAACCTTGCAAGGTTCTGTCAAATTGAGTTTGACGTAACAATCGTGTGAAAGGACATTAAAGTCATGACTTATTTGGTACAGAGTTCCAAAGTCATACAACCCTCAGAGAAAATAAACCTTCTCCCCACCTCTGTCCTGGAAGGGTAACATTTAGTTTTTAAACCATGCCCCCCAAATTCATGACTCACTCACAACGGGAAACATTTCTTTCCCCATTCACCTGGTCAGGGCCCTTCAGCGCCCTTGAAAAGTTGACCTATTCAGAGATAATCTGACACATTGTTAGAGAGGGTGGGAGCTTTAACCCAGGCTTCCTGGTTCAGGGGTAGGGACACTGCCACAAGAGCCCCATCTAATAGGATGAACTCTCTAAATCATAAAAAACAGACCCAATGGCTCCCCAGTGCCAATTTCTCATGGATGAAGAAGGCCCAAGATAGGATGGCCACAAAGAACTAGACTGCAAACTAAAGTTGGAAAAAGGGAAAGAGATGCAAAGACAGACTATGATTGACTCTTACGTGCCCCTGAAATATGGCTGAGCAAGTCTCTCAGTCAAGGGCAATTGGGGATGGGCAACAAATGTTCATTTAACAACCAGAACACAGGACTAAGAAGGTGACCTGAAACTTGTACAAGCTGCTTGTTCAGTCCTCATTTGGACTACTCTGTACAGTTCTGGGTGACGCACTATAGGAAGGATGGAATCACACTGGAGAGAGTGCAGAAGTGATTTACAAGAACGGTTCCAGGGATGAGAAACTTCGGAATGAGGGTAAGATTGAAGAGGACAAAAGACTGAGAGTAGATGGATGTCTTCAAAATCATGAGTGGGCTGGACAGAGCAGATAGAGAGAAGCTGGTCATCCTCATTAAAGAAAAAGCAACAAGTCATTGGTTTGACATGCTGTGCACATGATTCAAAGGTGATGTGAGGAAAACTGCTTTCACCCCGTGAGTAGGTAGGGTCTGGACATGTGGTGGTGGCTGGTTCAATTAAGGCATTCAAGAGAGACACTGGATGACTATTTGGCGAGCAGGGATATGGGGAAAAAGGCAGAAGATGGGCACTGGGGTAACAGGACTGGTCCAGGCATGAGCATCAGAGGCTGAGGGGTGACCTTACAGAGGTTTAAAAAATCATGGGTAGGGTGAACAGCAAAGGTCTTTTCTCCCCAGAGTAGAGGAGTGCAAAACTAGAGGGGCATAGGTTTGAGGTGAGAGGAGAAAGATTTAAAAGGGACCTGAGGGGTAACTTTTTCACGCACAGGGTGGTGCGTGTATGGAATGAGCTGCCAGAGGAAGTGGTGGAGGCTGGGACAATTACAGCATTTAAAAGGCACCTGGAAGAATACATGAACAGTATCAGAGATAATGGGAACTGCAGATGCTGGAGAATCCGAGATAACAAAGTGTGGAGCTGGATGAGCACAGCAGGCCAAGCAGCATCTTAGGAGCACAAAAGCTTTTGTGCTCCTGAGATGCTGCTTGGCCTGCTGTGTTCATCCAGCTCCACACTTTTGTTATCTCGGATACATGAACAGGAAGGGTTTAAGAGGGATATGGGCCAAATGCTGGCAAATGGGACCAAATTAGTTGAGGATATCTGGTCGGCACGGACGAGTTGGGCCGAAGGGTCTGTTTCCGTGCTGTACAGCTCTGTGACCTCTATGACTAACGAGCGAAGTTGTAAAATAAATTCGCGCGGATTGAAATATTTTCCTGCAATTGAATCTCCATCCTGTGTCAGGGGAAGTGCTCCAGCCTGGCTGAGCGTCAAGGCTGCAGGGTAATGTTGTCTATGTCGTTACTGTGCACCTTTGCTACGTTTCAAGGCAGCAAATAAGATGCTGCAGTTTTAATTGCAACTCGGGGTGGGGGGTGGGGTAGCGTTGGAGGAGTTAAACCCGTGCAGTTTTCTCTGGGGTGCATTGCTCAGACCCAGTTGGTGTGTGAAGCGTGGCCACCCGAGCCCCAAGAGCGGGAGATGCGCCGAGGCAATGTCCGGCTACAGTAAGCTGACGGATCGGAAGCAGAGTGTGGGAGCGCTGCAACGAGCTGTCTCCACCTGCCCGTGTCTGCGCCGCTTGTGCGGGCTGCACGACATGGAACCACCGCCCCCTTCTGGTCTGCACAGGGTCATGGTGCGGTGCTACTCTCTTACTCAGGGGCTATCCACCCTGGCCAGGACTAATCCCGCTGGGACTAGTGGGGGGAAGAGGCATTTAACCCAGAGCAAATACTCTTTTGCTGGAGGGGGAGTGAGGGTGCAAGTAGGTGAGATTGTATTTGGAAGGACAGAGATACAAGAGGCAATTATTTACACTTTAGGGATCACTCCAAATCTGGGACATCACTGGACTCGGGGATATTTACAGAGGCATGACCAGATTCTGTGGGTATTTACATCAAAGATCACTGGGCTCTGGGGCTATTTACACAGGCATGACTGGATTCTGGGGGTATTTAGATAGGCATATTGGACTCTATAGGTACTTATATCAAAGATCACTGGATTTGGGGGGTATTTACACAGACATGACTGGGCTCTGGGGGTATTTACACAGACATGACTGGGCTCTAGGGGTATTCACACAGACACGACTGGGCTCTGGGGGTATTCACACAGACACGACTGGGCTCTGGGGGTATTTACACAGACATGACTGGATTCTGGGTATTTACACAAACATGACTGGGCTCGGGGGTATTTAGACAGGCATCACTGTGGGTTTCACCGGATTTGGTCTGTTTCAGGAGCACTGGTCTCTGGGGAAATCAGAGGTGGCTGGCTTCCAGGGGCATTTGTACTCTGGGGTCATTGACACTGGGGATCAATCCTAGATACTAGGAACACAAATAAACAATTCTGACAGAGGTACAGAGTAACATTGATCTGAACTGACAGCTATTACAGCATCATGCTGCTTACTGTCAACTGCAGGGGTCTCTTGCTTATTTGACCGAACTACATCAACATCTTTCAACACCTTTCTCCCCCATGTACTTATCTAACATTCCCTTAAACAAGAGTTCTATATTCTAACTGCACAAGTTAAGGAAGGAGTCATATGTGCTAATTTACTAAGCAGTATTTCCTGTAGATCATCTGTTGTCCATTTCACCTTTGAAAGTTACAGTTTATTCTTTGGGCTCACTGACAAACTCTGCCGGTGAACTTCCAAATGTGAAGGAGGCACCAGTATCACAGGTTCTGAGGGCACGCGTTTGAGGCATGTCCAGCATTATAAATCCGTGGTACACCAACCAGAGAAAAGAGCTAAAGAGCTGGGTATTAGCAACTGGAATAAAGTACCGAGACAACAGGGTGTACAGCTGGATGAACACAACAGGCCAAGCAGCATCAGAGGCAGGTTCTTTACTCAGAGAGTGGTAAGGGCGTGGAATGCCCTGCCTGCCAATGTAGTTAACTCAGCCACATTAGGGGCATTTAAAAAGTCCTTGGATAAGCATATAGGTAATGATGGGAAAGTGTTGGGGGAGAGGCTTAGATTAGTTCACAGGTCGGCGCAACATCGAGGGCCGAAGGGTCTGCGCTGTATTGTTCTATGTTCTAGAGGAGCAGGAAAGATGACATTTCGGGCTTGGACCCTTCATTATTTTTCTGACAAAGTGTCTAGGCCCAAAACGTCAGCCTTCCTGCTCCTCTGGTGCTGCTTGGCCTGCTGTGTTCATCCAGCTCTACACCTTGTTATCTCGGATTCTCCAGCATCTGCAGTTCCTATTATCTCAGAATACAGTACTGTTTGTGTTTTGTTGGACATATTGCCCAAGTTATTTTAGTTTCATTACAGTTTAGTTTCTTTCAGATGGTTGGTCTGGGCAACTATCAAATACAAACCAGTCGCTGCAGTGTGGGGATGACAGCTATCAACATCATGGCAACCAAGCTCAATGTGGACCATAAGTGGCATTTCGACAGAAGATTATGTGGGAAGGTGACAATCGCAACACGTGGACAACATCAGATCATCCTGCTGAAACCACAGCAGTTAATGAAAATGAATGGAATTAGTGTCAGTCTCGCAGGCAAGTCATTCTCTGTTTCACTGTTGCTCTGAGTACGAACAGGACCAAACCCACTAAAAACAGAAAGTGTTGGTGAATCTCACATCTGTATATGTGGAGAAAGAAACAGAGTGAACATTTCGAGTTCCAGTGACCCTTTAACACTGAAGAAATTCTAAAGTAGAGTCACTGGAGTCGAAACTGTATCTCTCTCAACAGATGCTGCTAAACCTGCTGAGTTTCCCTGGCACTTCCTGTTTTTTTTTTGTTTCAGATTTCATTCTCTTGTTTTAGCTTAGGTCAGAACCCAAATTGATTTCAATCGGAATCGTCGTGTGGGGTATGAAATGAGTCCAAGGAAATAGACTTGCTTGGTAATGGACAAACAATTCCATTCACTGTCATTTCAAGTGGCATTCCAGAGAAAAGCAAGAGGCTACTGCTGGAGATCAAACAGTTTCAGGCAAAGTGGATGCACACAGCAGGCCAAGCAGCATCAGAGGAGCAGGAAAGCTGACACTTCGGGCCTAGACCTTTCTTCAGAAATGGGGGAGGGGAAGGGGATTCTGAAATAAATAGGGAGAGAGGGGGAGGTGGATCGAAGGTGGATAGAGAGCCACTGTGGTCTTTCCAGCGTCTGCAGTTCCTACTATCTCTGAAACAATTTTAACCCCATTGCGAAGCCTCTTCTGAGGATGCCTACCTTGAAGAAGTCACCCTCCTCCCTCCAGAAAGACCTCAGGTGGATCTCTATCCATCTTCTATCCGCCTCCCTATTTATTTCAGAATCCCCTTCTCCTTCCCCATTTCTGAAGAAAGGTCTAGACCCAAAGCGTCAGCCTTCCTGCTGCTCTGCTGCTGCTTGACCTGATGTGTTCATCCAGTCCTGCACCTTGTTAGCTCAGTTTCAGGAGAAGTTTTTTTTTTCAAATGCAGGAGCATATAGCAGTGTTGTGCTTCTCCTTCTAAACTGGACCATCCTGTGGTCTCAAAGGGATCACGTTCACCCCTATCCTCACTTGATGTCTGAATAGGCTATCACTGGGTGATAATGGAGAGTAGGAATTCCACGTTGATTTCTTTCTGTCTGTCTCCATTGGACCCAGAAGCTGATTCAAACTGTTCTTCCTCTGCCGTACTGATGTCAGGCTTGTACCTGGGATGACTCAGTATTGCAGCCATATTTATCCCACTGAGTTATCAGCAAAGTTCTCGCTTCATTGCTTTCGATATGGACACAATGTTCTCTGTCCCTGAACAGCACAAGGTGATATCGCCTTTTCTAGTCATTATGCATTTTCAGAAAAGACCAAAATATAAGGACGTGTATTAGTAATTTTAAGTACAACTGAACTAATGTCCATTGGTGGAATTTCTACATGTGTCATATGCATTAGTCAGATGTCAGCTCTGGATCACTCATAGCACTGTAACCTCTCAGCCAGAGATTATGGGTATAGACCGGAAGTCCTAATCTAGGATGTACTTCAATGTAGTACTGAGGTAACATTCCATTGACAAAGGTGCATTTTAAGCTGTGATTGCCCGACATTGCATATTTTGGTTTTAATTTTTCTCCTATTAATCTTGTTCCTTAATAAACTCAATTTATAGCTTTTAGCCTGAGATCCACAGTCTGTTGGAGCATTATAGTTAGCAGTGAATGAGCATAGAATGTAATCCCATACCGTCATCATCATGTCAATGATTAGTGACTTTGTGGACCTTCTCAGTTATGCTCCATCTCAAGTAGCTTGTGAAAAAGAGCATGCTTCTCATTCAGAGAAAGAGGGGTCCCCTGTTTCATTGGCCACAATCAAATTGATCAGGACAAAGCACAAGTCATTATAACATCCAAAAACCAGGTAGGCAGGGACCAGCGTGGAGTCAGATCGATTAAAGCGGGGAACACATGAAGAATTAGATGATCAGGCTACGGTGAGATGCAAGCATTGCTCTCAACATTTTAGCAGTTGCCCCTGGCGCATAATATCTTGATAGACCGCTGATTGGCAATTATTTTGATCAAAGGATAAATACAGTTACAGATAAATACTGTGCCAATAAGAGATGTCTGTTTGACATTTGAGATCAAGTGACACAATTTTCAGGGTATTTGCATTGACTGAAGCTACACAGTATGGTGGCTCAAACATAGTGACACACTGCAGGATTTCTTAGGGACCGAGGCAGCATTGGCTTTTGAATACATCACCAGAAGACTCGTGGAGCCTGCAGATTCCTCCTTACTAACATGTGAGGCCTAGTGCCAAAGCTTTGAGATATATCTTAGACTAGTCAAGCAAAGGCCTGACAGGGTCATGACATTCATAGTGTCATACCTTAACAGTCAATGTGCCAAACTCTACCAAAACTTTTCCCAGACATGTTTTGTCTCACTGTCAGGACAGACCCAGCAGAGGCGACAGCACAATGAGAAACAGTTGGGAGGGAGTTGCTCTGTGAGTCCCCAGTGTTGACTCCAGACACAATGAAGTCTCATGGATTCAAGTTAGACATGGGCAAGGATATCTTTTGCTGATAACCATGTACCATCCTCCCTTGGGCTCCCATTGACCAGGTACAGGACTGGACTCCCATCTCAATACAATTATAAAGAGCAGGTCAGAGGCTTGGAACTCTGCAGTGAGTAACTCATCTCCTGACTCCGCAAAACCTGCCCACCATCTACAAAGCACAAGTCAGGAATGTGATGGAATACTCCCCACTTGCCAGGATGAGTGCTGCTCCAACAATACTCAAAAAGCTTTACATCATCCAGAACAAAGCAACCCGCTTGATTGACACCACAGTCACAAGCATCCAATCTCTCCACCATCGATGCTTAGCAGCAGCAGTGTGTACCATTTACAAGATGCACAGCAGAAGTTCACCCAATATCCTCAGAAAGCACCTTCCAAACCCACAAGCTCTACCATCTAGAACGACAAGGATAGCAGATACATGGGGACACCAGTTCCCCTCTAAGCCGCTCACCATCCTGGCTTGGAAATAAGTCGCCAATCCTTCAGTGCCACTGGGTCAAAATCCTGAAATTCCCTGCTTAACAGCATTGTGGAGACACCTACATCAAACAGAGCAGTTCAAGAAGGCAGCACACCATCATCTTCTCAAGGGCAATCAGGGATGGGCAATAAATACTGGCCCAGCAAGTGACACTTACATCATTTAAATGAATCATATAAAAAGATTCTAGTAGAGGGTGACCGATTTATGGAACCAATGGTGGAGGAGGAGGCCACTCTCCACTCCTGTGCTTCTGCCCTACTGCTGCTGCTGTGCCTGGCTACATGTCTTAACCAGACAGAGGAGCACACCTCACCAATGACCAAGCAGTCCGTTTCTCCTGGTGGCTCAGTAGAGAAGTAGTGCAGCATTTATTTTGGGTGGCACCCTTGGAGATTGGCCACAATAAAATGTTGCTTGACTCTTGATGGTGTTGTTAGGTAAAGTTATTCTCGAGGTGTCTGGATGTGTACCACAGGTTCTCTTCACTGCTTCAGCAGCAGCGATCATGAAATATTAAGTATCCCTTTAAATGGCACTTGCAATCAATTCAAACATGTTAATTCCCGAGTAGCTGGTTGCTGATAGGAGAGGATGTTAACTAAAGGCGTGGCAACCAAAATGCCATGCAGTTTCCTTAATAAGCACCAAAAGGCATTTTCAGTGGAAATTACCTCTTAAATAATACTAGTTTCTTACACTGAATGTGAGCAAAAGTGGTGTTTCAGCTCAAGATTCCACCTAAGAGTACTGGGCACATTTTGTGCCCTCAGGTCTTCCACGACGCAGTTTGTTACAAACTCACATACAGCTATGAAAGTAGTTGGAAGCGAATTTATACTTTATACTTTACAAGATCATTCCTAAGATGCACAGGTTAGGTGCCATTGGCCATGCTAAAAAGTATTCAAGGATTTGCAGGTTAGGTGGGTTAGCCATAGTAACAAAACATCAGATGGGGTTACAGGGATGGGGGTGGGATGCTGTTTGGAGTCAGTGCAGTCTCAACAGACAGAATGACCTCATTCTGCACTGTAGGCATTCTGTAATTCTATGGTTCTAAAGTAATGTTTTCTTTCTGTCCTAAGCCAACATTTATCAAGTAGCACCGGAAGAAATTTTCTTGTTTCACGACCAAATATATATACCTCTGGGTAAATATATTATCACAAATGAAGGACAATCTGCAAGGTATGTTGCTTTAATTGCTTACTGGCAATACAAAGTTTAATTGATCGCTTTGCCACAAAAGTTTAGGTACATTGGGTCAGTTCGTTAACAGGAATGGCTTCTGCTTGAGCTTCCCCAGGGTTTCGTGCCCAGCTTGTCGCTTTTTCCTCATCTGTATTTTGTCTCCTGGTGATCAGTATCTACAGTCAGCTTCTGCTGGCAAGATACTGTTGTACCTTACCACCTTTTTCCTCACTGTTTCTGTGCTATCAGATCATGGATGAGCCAGATTTTCCACCAATTGAACATTCAGGCTTTGTCACATAAATGTACACTGTTGACATGTCCTCCATTCTTCTGCCTGGCTGCTGAAAGGCTGAACCTGCTTCATGAAATTCCAAAGAACACAGAACAAAGAACAACACAGCACGGGAACAGGACCTTCGGCCCTCAAAGTCTGCGCTGGGACACATTTTGCCCCTTCATACTAAAACTGTCTTTATTTACAGGATCCATATGCCTTTATTCCCATCCTACTCATGTATTTGTCCAGGTGCTTCTTGAATGCTGCCTCTTGTGTCTGCTTCCACCACCTCCTCAGGCATCACGTTCCGGTCACTCACCACCCTTTGTGTGGAAAACCTGCCTTGTACATCTCTTTTAAACTTCCACCTTCGCACCTGGAACCTGTGTCCCCTAGTAGCTGACCCCTCCACCTTGGGAAAATCCTCATATTTTCCACTCTAATCATGCCATTCACAATCTTATAAACTTGTATCAGATTATCCCTTAACCTCCTGCATTCCAGAGAAAACAAACCCAGACCATCCAACCTTTCTTCATAGCTAAAATCCCCCGTACCTAACTAAAGTCTTGTAAAGATGCAGCATAACTAGTCTCTTCTCACACTCAATGACCATTCCAATGAAGGGAAGCATGCCATAAGCACTTTTTACTACCTTATCTACCCCCACTGCCACCTTCAATGATCTTTGGACCCCACACCCAGATCCCTCTGCATATCACGGCTCCTAAGGGTTCTGCTGTATAATTTCCACCCGTACTTGACCTTCCAAAACGCATCACCTCATATTTGTCCCAGATCAAATTCCATCTGCTATTTTGCTGCCCATGCCTCCAACTGGTCTATGTCCTGTTGTATCCTCTGACAGTCCTCCTCAATGTGCGCAACTCCATCAATCTTTGTATCATCCGCAAAGTTACAAATTAGACCAGCTACAGTTTCCTCCAAATCATTGATGTAGGTCACTAACAACAGTGGTCCCAGCATCAGTGATCCCTGTTGAACATCACTTGTCACAGCCCTCCATTACGAAAAGCATCCTTCCACTGCTAGTCCATGTAGACAACATCAACCACTTTCCCTTCAATCATCTTTGTCATCTCCTCAAAAAGCTCGGTCAAGTTAGAGAGGCAGGACCTCCCCTACACAAAACAATGCTGTCTATAGTAAATAAGTACATTTGGATCTAAAAGTGTATAGATCTTGTCCCTGAGTATCTTTTCCATTTCATTTCCTACCACCGATGTGATACTTACAGGCCTGTAATTTCCAGGATTATCCCTGCTACCCTCCTTAAACAATGGGACAACACTGGCTATTCTCCAGTCCTCTGGGACTTCACCTGTGGCCAATGAGGATTCTGTGGCCAAACTTAATGCTGATCTTGAGACCCCATATCCTAATTATCAAGGAAGGAACCTGATACATACACCATTTCATACTTTCTTCCCATCAGTGCCAAACCCTTACGTGTACTTTTCTATTGATATTCATTGATGGGATGAGTGCATTGCTGGCTAGGCCAGCATCCATGGCTCATCTGTAATTGCCCGGAGAACAATTAAGTGTCAAACATATTGTTGTGGGTGTGGAGTCACATGTAGCCCAGACCAGGTAAGGATGGCAGTTTCCTTCCCTAAAGTACATTAGTGAACCAGATGGGTTTTTTTTTCCTGACAATCGACAATGGATTCCCGGTCATCGTTAGACTCTTAATTCCACATTTTTATTGAATTCAAATTCCACCATCTGCCATGCCAGGAATCAAACCCAAGTCCTCAGAAAATTACTCGGGTCTCTGGATTAACAGCCCAGTGATAATACCACTGGTCTATCACCTCCCCATAAGCTACAATTTAAATAGACTTAATTTGAACCTTCATCCTGAGGTACAAATCCCTCCCCAAGTTTTTCCCTGCTATTTATTCTGGAATCTTCTCTAACATTATGTCCCTTTCCAGTACTCTGACTCCGTCCCCCTACATGTCTTATTCCTCCAGGCCACCCGCTTTCGGCTCACTCATTCCTGCTGTCTGGAACACCTTCACTGAGGATCTTTCCGCCTCACTTCTCCCACCTTTAAAAGACCTCATCAGACACATCTCTTTCACTTTAACTTCCCCAGTCATATCTTTTAACTGACCCACAAAAGTTGTGTCATCCTTTTGTTTGAAATGTTATAACATTGTGAGAGGTCTGTCTCTCTGCTAAACATGCTGTGTTAAAATGCAGACTATAGTTATTAAATTCACAAGTGAAAATATTGTTTTATGTACTGGAAAGCAAACTGCAGATATCTGGGTTGGTGCTGAGTGAGTGGAATTGTAATTAGCCACAGCTTCCTGGTTAAAGCAAAGGAAATTCTCAGCCAAAGATGTCCACTCCTGATCAAGAAGGGCAGGACTAGGCTCAACGATGTCCCGTGGTAAAACAGCCTAAAACTCAGTTGTAAGGATCCACCTGGTGATGACTGCTTGAGTCTAAAGAGCTGCTACTAAGTTTGCAAAAAAGCGTGGTTTAAAGAGAGGACACAGCATAGCACATAGGAGCAGGAAGCAGTGATTTAGGTTCTTAAACCTGTTCTAAAATCTAATCCCAGATACCCACTTTTGCTCAAACCGCATAATACGTTTGGACGATAAGCATCTCAGATTCAGAACTAGCGTCTGTTATCTTTTTATGGAAACGAAGTTTCACAGTAAAAGAATAGAGACAACACATAGCTAGTTAAAACACAAAAGCACCATCAGATGGCATTCTGGGATAGTAGGAATTGCAGATGCTGGAGAATCTGAGATAACAAGGTGTAGAGCTGGAGGAATACAGCAGGCCCAGCAGCATCAGAGGAGCAGGAAAGCTGACATTTCGGGCTAGATCCTTCTTCAGAAAATGGCAGATGGCATTCTGGGTTTGGGCTCACATACAGAATAGCAAAGTTGGTGAGGTACTAAGTACAGGTCACTGCCACTCAGCATGTTCTGATGACAGTTGAAGGAATATTTTCTCAAAGTGAGAATTCAAATATCACTAGTAAAGAGTATTAAAATAAAAGGCTCGCATTTATATAGCACCTTCCAGAGCTACCAGACACCAAGATCTCCTTATATCAGCTCTTCACATCCAAAGATGTTGCAACGTAGGAATTACAGCATCCAGTTTGGAAACAGCAAACTTTCACAAGCAGCAATATGATAATGATCAGATAATCTATTTCTTGTGACACTAATTGAGGGATAAACATCAGTCAGGACAGGAGATAATCTCTCTGCCCTTTTGCACTTGAAATGGGAGATAGGGTCGTGGTTTAACATTGCTTTGGAAAGGTAGTGCAGTATTCTCTCAGAGATAGTAAGAACTGCAGGTGCTGGAGTCAGAGATAACACAGCTTGGAACTGGAGGAACACAGCAGGCCAGGCAGCATCAGTGGAGCAGGAAAGTTGACATTTTGTGTTGGGACCTTCTTCAGAAACCTGAGTGTTTCCTCCAAGTGTCAGCTTTGATATTTGTCCTCAAGTCTTAGGGTAGGATTTGAACCTACAGCCTGTAGTAGTAGAGGTGTGAGGTCATCCACTGAGCCACACTTGCCAACTGGTCCATGAAATTTACACAAGAAAATAGAGGCAGCTTGGGAGTTCCAAACCAGTTAGTGAGCAGTGTGAAAGGTAAAGTCACCATGGTCTGAGAGGACTGCTCTCTCATTAGAGAGAGATGGCTGCTACTTCCTAGTGTGTCAACAGCCACGCTCCAAAACAACGTCTTGACCTTTCTGTAAAGCTGCAAGACATGTAGAACTTTGTGTTCCAATCCAAGGAGTTCCCACAGATTGTGAAAAATAAATTATATGACCAACAGTTACAATAAATAGCTTAATTTTAAAAGGATCACTTTATATGCTGCATAAGAATCGAGCTTCTTGACTCCTCACACCATTTCCTTGCCTTCCATTTTTGGAGTGCAAGAAAAGCAAGTAAAAACTAGTTGATAAATGTCCCCAAAAAGACAGGTCATGGGAAAGCATAAGGACACACTTGCAGATCTGCTGCTGGTTGAGGTCTCACATCTGCTGGATCGTTCTAATTGTAACAATGTTCTAAATGAACATATGCTTTTCTCCCAGGGAACACAGTGGAGTAATTTCCTGCATAAACAAAATGAAAAGTGATGTAAGTATCTAAGTGGCAGGAAAATGGTCAAAATTCTGTTAGGTGTAATTGAATCTCAGTAGTCCTTTCATGAGCATGATTATCTGATGACCAGACTTGGCACCTTTTAGAAAGTGCCAAGAATAGACATAAAGCAGTAGGTTCACATAAACATAGCAACACATTGAACATAAGACCATAAGAACTAGGAGCAGGAGTAGACCATCTGGCCCTTTGAGCCCACTCCGCCATTCAATAAGATCATGGCTGATCTTTTTGTGGTCTCAGTTCCGCTTACCCGCCCGCACACCATAACCCTTAATTTCTTTACTATTCAAAAATGTATCTGTTTTAGCTTCAAAAACATTCAATGAAGAAGCCTCAACTGCTTCACTGGGCAGGAAATTCCACAGATTCATAACACTTTGGGTGAAGAAGTTGCTCTTCAACTCTGTCCTAAATCTGGCTGCCCTAATTCTGAGGCTGTGTCCTCTTGTTCTAATTCATCCACAGGTGGAAACAACCTCCCTGCTTCTATCTTATCTATTCCCTGCATAATTTTGTATGTTTTGATAAGATCCACCCTCATTCTTCTAAATGCCAATGAATATAATCCCAGTCTATTCAGCCTCTCCTCATAAGTCAACCCTCTGAACTTGGGAATCAACCTAGTGAATCTCCTGTGCAACCCCTCCAGTAGCAGTACATCCTTTCTCAAGTAAGGAGACCAAAGCTATATGCTGTACTCCAGGTGTGGCCTCACCAGCACCCCATACAGCTGCAACATAACCTCCCTGCTTTTTAAACTCAATCCCTCTAGAAATGAAGGACAAAATTCCATTTTCCTCCTTAATTACCTGTTGTACCTGCAAACCAACCTTCTGTGATTCATGCACAAGGACACCCAGGTCCCTCTGCACAGCAGCATGCTGCAATTTTTTACCGTTCAAGTAATGGTCCTTTTTGCTGTTATTCCTGCCAAAATGGATGACTTCACATTTATCAACATTGAATTCCATCTGCTAGACTTTTGCCTGCTCACTTAAACTATCTATATCTCTCTGCAAACTTTCACAGTCCTCTGCACACTTTGCTCTACAGCTCATCTTAGTATCATCCACAAACTTTAACACATTATACGTGGTCCCCAAATTCAAATGATCTATGTAAATTATAAACAATTACAGTTCTAGCACTGATCCCTGAGGCACACCACTAGTCACTGTTCGCCAACCTGAAAAGCACTCATTTATCCCCACTCTTTGCTTCCTGTCAGTTAACCAACTCTTGACCTATGCCAATACATTGCCTGCAACTCTGTTCACTTTTATCTTATGCAGCAGCCTTTTGTGCGGCACCTTGTCAAATGTCTTTTGGAAATCCAGATACGCCACATCTACTTGGTCCCCAATGCCCACCACACTCATAATGTCTTCATAAAATTACAGTAAATTAGTTAAGCATGACCTGCCTTTCACAACAGCATGTGCAAGTGGACCAATTTCACATCTACACAGTACAGCTCTGTATTCTCTTAGTCGGGTGCCTTTTCAAACCCAACTTATTTCAAGTTAATTTCGAAAGATGGTATAATAATCTACCTGTATCTTTTAAGATTACACCACATTTCTTGCATGCAAGTAGTCCAATCAAACAATGGAAACTAGATATTTTTAAATATCATAACCATTTTACCATGTGGTCTTTCCCAAATTCAGACTGATTCATAAGAAAATGACAGTTTATCCAAAACAAGATAAATGACTTCTGAAACAAAAATGAAAATTATGATTTTCTCACCATTGAGTATATATTTTGATTAATTCTTTTCCACACTGTTGACATTAAATTGAATCTGCCACCCGTTTGCCCACATTTGAAATTGATCTGGTTCTGTAATTACATTTATATTTATTTTATGGTTCATTTTATAAGGTGCATTTCTTGGCTTGTCTGGTTCATCCAAGCCACAAGAGACGGAGATAGGCCAAAGAAATATTTGGCAAACACATCGGGACTCATGTTCTAATCCTGTTTATACAGCAGTTTAGCACAGCACAAATAAGTATGTCAGTTTTCTTCTTTCAAGGAGAGATGGCTATATCTTCAGCATGTCATGTTTGTTGTTACCTATCCATAGAGTCATACAACATGGAAACAGACCCTTTGGTCCAACTCTTCCATGCCGACCAAGCTTCCCAAACTAAAGGAAGGATCACTGTACCTGAAATGTTAACTCTGATTTTTCTCTTCACAGATGCTGCCTGAGATTTTCCAGCAACTTCTATTTAAGTTTCCCAAACTAAATTGGTCCCATTTGTCTCCTGAAGGCTGTGGGTATAATGACATTGACCAGGCATATTGAGGGTTAAATTTGCAGTGGCATTACAGTTAGCAGAGAATATCACAGAATGATAACTATCCGTACTTCCAAGACCAATGTTCATCTGTCAGTCGACATCTGTGGGATCTTACTGTGCGCATGCTGCTTGCTGCACATGATCCACCACAACTATGACCATCCTCCCGGAAGTACTTCATTTTGAAGTGTGGAGGTACCGGTGTTGAACAGGAGTGGACATAGTCAGAAGTCGCACAACGCCAGGTTATAATCCAACAGGTTTATTTGAAAACACAAGCTTTCGGAGCGCTGCTCCTTCGTCAGATGATAAAGCTTATGATTTCAAATAAACCTGTTGGACCACAACCCGGTACCGTGCGACCACTGACTTCAGTTTGAGACAGCACAAAGATGTGAAGGGTGCTATGGAAATGCAAGATCTGCTTTTCACTTTCAGAGCAGTCAGAAAGGGGTGTGCCACCACTAACTTGGTGGGGGTAGAGGGGGAGGGACAGTTTACCATCTTGTAGTCTATGCTGTGACTTTTTACAATGAATCAGATGGGGAAATGCAAAGGGGTAAGGACAAATACTGTATGAAGAGAATGCTGATTGGTTGGCAAGTGGATGGCAACCTTCCACCAATCAGCACACTGGTCTCATCGCATAACGTGGGTCCCCTTTAGTCATGGGAGCAACATGGAAAGCTTCAACAAAACGTATCATTTTTCAGCAATTCTCAAGTTCTATACTATCGAACTAATATTTAATCTTATTTATTCCTTAAATTCTTTTCAATGGTGCCTCTGCACAAAAAAAAATTAAACTTGAAAAAGAGTTTCACTTATAATTCACCCAGACACCAACCTGGTCAACCATCTTTGGCCAGGTGCAAAATAAATCTCCCCCTTTCCCCTTGCTTACGACGGCACATCACAGTTCCAAACTCAAAAGGACAACACTGTCAATGTATTGTTTTGTACATAGGTATTTTTTGGATCAGTTGTTACAGGTGGTGAATTACAGGCAGCTTTCAACCCATAGTGTGAACTCCTATCCTGTACAAATGGACAGGAGAGCTCAACCATTTAGTTTAGTTATGTGTGCAGGCTATGGAATTGAAAAGCTAATGTTACCCACAATAACTGGTCATTCCTTAACCAGTTGCTGTCTTAGTCGGCTGCCACTTCAAGTCCGACTTATTTCGAATTAATTGCAAAAATTCTTCTATTGTGTAATAATCTACTTGTATCTTTTAAGATTATGCCACGTTTGATGATTGGCATTGGCCCTCCCCCACACAGATCAAAGCGTGGGACACTCCATCACATACTGGGACGTTTCAGCAAAGTCCAACAACACAAAGTGATGCAAGTGCTGGAGCAGTGCACTAATTATTTGCTGGAAGATTTGGATAAGGTTTGGAAGCCAGAGGTAGATAAGGAGTCAGGGAAAATAGCCAGCTATGTACCAAATGAAGGAAAGCTGTCAACTGATGGAGAAAGCAGTTGATGTAAATATTAAGCATCATTGAGTGGTAAGGAATGAAAAAGAACAAATAAAAGCAAGGATTGCCCTCTGTTTCACTTTAATTGTTTGGTGGTGCGTAAGTTCCTAAAGATCTGCCATTTTCAGTAACCTTTCAAGTTTGTCTGGAAATGGCCAAAACCACCTTCAAAATTTAACCTGGTAAATGAGTTTGTGAATTTACAATCTTCTTCCTTTGCCTGAAATTGATAATATCTATTAGTGTCGGTGCTTTGTATGTGTCACTATACTTTCGACATAAACAGAGCTAGTGAAAGACTATTCATCCTGTTATCACTGAGACAGGAAGAATGTACTGTTTCCCTCCAGTCCTGCAACTCCCACTGTTCATGACATAAATTTAAATGTTTACACAGTTAGTCATTTATACATTTTATCTATGTTTCGTTTAGAATGAAAAGAACCATAAACCAGGTTTCTTTAATTAAAAAAACTTGATTTATTGTAAAACAAAAACATGTTCAATGAAAATGCCAAACTGGTTAACACACACAGCTCATAAAAAGAAAGCATAAATAATTATGCCTTATAAATACCCTACCATACAATAAAACAGATTACTCTGCAGAGATTAGCACTGAAAACAAAAACACTTCTGGCCAGTAACTGTTAGTTTTTCATGGCAAAATAGAATAAGGCATGGATGTTCAGATGCTATCAGTATGGCATTCCAGCCTGTGTGGACAGGATACTAGAAGCAGGTCACTTTTTTTTCCCTAAAGTGTCAGAGGCTGAAGGGTGATCTAACGGCAGTTTATAAAATAATGAGAGGCATGGAGAAAGTGAATAGCCGAGGTCTTTTTTCCAAGGAGTCCAACATAGAGGATATTAGGTTTAAGGTGACAGTAAAAAGATTTAGAAGGGACTTGAAGGCCATCTTTGTCGTGTAGAGGGTGTGTGTGTTTGGAAAGAGCTGCCAGAGGAGATGGTGGAGGCCAGTACAATTACGACATTTAAAAGGCATCTGGATGGGTACATGAATTGGAAGGGTTTAGAGGGATGTGAGCCAAATGCTGGCAAAGGGAACTGAATTAGCTTAGGATATCTGGTCAGCATTGGACTAAACAGTATGTTTCTGTGCTGTATGACTCTATTTCTCTGGCAGTCATAAAACCCAGGGAAGTGACCTCCAGCAAACAAGTTGAGCAATGAGCTGAAGCCATGTGGTTACCAATAAATGCTGTGTTAAGAAAAGGTTCTAATGTTCAAAGTGAATTTTTTAAAAAATTGCGCAGAACTTGAAATAAATCATAATCCGTCAAAACGTAAATCAAGTATTATGGGAACCTTCATAATAACTCAAAATAACAAAATTGACCCAGATCGTATTGCTACCCAATATCCACACATGAATGCTTCCATATGGTAAAGCTACCAAATACCTCAGAACATAGAGGATTGCTAGACCAAAATAAAAAATAACTCTAGGTCTATTTAGTTTGACTTCTATCACTGACACATCAGAAATGGAATTGACTAATAATGGCAATTAATTTCTATGAACTATTATGACACAAGAAAATTTCTAGTTACGGAAATCTTTTGAGAACTAGTGTTACATTAACCAAAATGCTGCCAAATCTACATTTACATTTTATTTGAAAGTTATCTGCCCAAGGTTACTACACATTCCATGTCAAATACTATACTCCAAAATATTACTTCTGAAAGAAACGTGTAATTTCTCATTTAAGTGAATGAACATTAAATGTCTCCACCATCTCCCTCAGGTGCCACAGGTTTCTCAATGAAATATGTTTTCTACAGATTAGTTTTGAATTTAACCACTCTTTAAATCAGGCCATGTCCTCTGGCTCTGGACAAAATTGAACAGCTTATCGAAAACTAAATTCTCTAAGCCTTTTACCATCATAATAACAGCCAATGTGCTACCTTTCAGCCATCTTTCCTTTTGGAATACATCTAACGTATACAATTGCTCATCAGTAGCCAACCACCCCATTCAGGATTTAAAAATCATGGCTAGTCTCTTCTGAATTTATAGCTGTAAGATCTTGACTTGATTTTTCTTATCTTCAGTGTGAAGATCCTGAGTTCAGTTGCAGCAGCAGTATTACCACTATGTACAGAGATTGGATTGAGGATAGAATTGAGTTTAGCATATGATCCGCATGCACTCAGTTTTGAGCTGGCAAGTAAACAGTGCCTTCCTAAACGTGGAACTGTATGGCAGTCAGTATTGACAGTTCAGGGTGCAGATAAAATTAGTGGGAATTAAAAGAACAGATGCTGGTGTCTTCTGAACTGATGATGTAGACCTCTCTCTGCTATCAGTTCACCTCTTTCTGAAGCAACTTCAGACATTTCACTACATTAGAGATGCTGAATAAATGTGTTTGGTTATGACAGGGAGGAATAGTTCCTGAAATTTAAGTAGTCTGGAGGGAGTTCCGAAGGGACAGATAGAATAGCAACCTCACAGGAACTGTATGGGACCTGAAAAAGCACTGTGATATCACCTGGCCCAAACAGGATATGAAAATAAAACACATTCCTCTTCTGGGCATGGAGTCTCTTCCCGCTAGGTTAACTTGTTCAATGCAGGTCTCCAATTAAAATAGCAAGTCAGGGACAAATGACATCAGAGCATGATCTTGTAAGTTAAAAGAGGCTCCCTGATGGCTTCCAATATGTGTTTCCTGATTCAGGTCAGAACAGATTTAGATTGGAACACCTTGCTCCAGCAGAATCATACCATCACTGAGGTGTCTTAAAAGCCCATCTTGCAAGTTTCTGCAAGGCAGGGAGGTTTGAAATCGCCTTTTCTACGAGTAATCCATCTATTAGACACGCAATCCATCATCGGCCCCACGCCTGATTGTGGAACGGCTTATTGAAGCCAATACGCAATGAAATAAGAGACCCCAAAAGAATGAATGGCTGACTTCTAAATTACAATTTGAATAAATTCCTTAAAGTCAATCATTGTAACTGTTGCCTCAAAGATCACAAGAGTGAATAATTCTTTTTTTAAAAATGCAACTTTATTAATTATTTTCAATTATCTAAATCATGGACAAAGAACGATAAATTGAGCGCAAATACTATTTAATTGTTAGTCTAAATAAGCTTAGCTGTAAAAGTTACTGATGATTACAAAAGTCTAACTAGTTTGGTTGCAAACTTGGTCTTGAAGGCAGCACGCCACAGCAATTTTGGGCAGAATCGAGGCCTGCATTCCCTGATCTGCAGGAGGTGAATCCTACAAATAACAAGGGGAAAAAAAAATTACGTTGAAAAACCATAATGCAAAGCAAAGTCCCTCGGTCCAGGACATCACCATAGCCCAGCCTGAGGACTGAAACTTAAAGTCATCCCATCTCATCACCATTTGTAACTTCTCAGGTTTAAAGGCTTCTTGGTCAGCTATTAGGGCTAGCATTTATCGAATAGTATCTTATATTTGTGAAAATTCTTTCATGAGATATGGGTGAACTGTCAGCAAGGTCAGCATTGGTTGTCCACCCCTAATTACTCTTGAATGGAGTACTTTGTTCGAGTTAATTCAGGCAATTAAGAGTCAACCACATGGACTCCATCCTAGAGTCTGAAAATAGACACATCTAATGAGGAAATAGATATGTTTGTAATACTTTTCCAGAATTCCCTAGATTCAGGAAAGGTTCCATCAGAACAAAAAATAACAGTATAATCCCTCTATTCAAATAGGGAGGGAAGGAAAAAAAAACAGAAAACCAGAAGCCAATTAGCTTGACAATTGTATAGCAAAGTTGTTAGAATTGATCATTAAAAAGGCGGAGGCTGCCTAATTAGAAAAACTCGAGGTAATTGGTAACAGCATGTTTTTGCAAAGGGGAATATCATGTTTAACCAACTTATTAGACTTATCTGAAAGGGAAACATGCTGGGGATAAAGGAGAGCCTGTAGATTTACTTTGTTTAGATTTGATAAAAAGGCATTTGATAAGGTGCCATATCAACAGTTATTGCGAAAAATAAAAGTGCAGAGTATAAGAGGTAATATATTAGCCTAGCGAGATAGCTGGCCACCAGAAAAAAGTATGCATAAATTGTTTTTTGTCTGATTGACAAGAGGCGACAAGTGGAGCCCCACAGGGGCCTGTGCTGGGACTCCTATTGTTTACAATTTATATCAATGACTTAGATGATGGGAGTGAAGGTGTGGTAGCTAAATTTGCAGATGACACATCAGATTGGTAGAAAAATTCGTTGTGAAGAGATGAACTTGCAGATGTTATTGATAGGTTGAGCAAGTGATCAAAAAGCTGATAGGTGGAGTGTAATGTGAAGATGTTCTCTTTGGCAGGAAGAATGAAAAACCAGAATATTACCTAAAGTGAGAACGGAAATCCAAGATACAGAGGGATGTAGGTATTCTAACTCATGAGTCATAAAAAAAAACTACACGGGGATAGCATGTAATCAAGAAGGCTGATGGAATGCTATCCTTTATTTTGAGAAGAATTGAATGGAAAACTAAAGATGTTTCGGAGTTGGTAGAAACTGCAGATGCTGGAGAATCTGAGGATAACAAGGTGTAGAGCTGGATGAACATAGTAGGCCAAGCAACATCAGAGGAGCAGGAAGGCTGACATTTCAGGCCTAGACCCTTCTTCAGAAAGGTCTAGGCCTGAAATGTCAGCCTTCCTGCTCCTCTGATGCTGCTTGGCCTGCTGTGTTTATCCAGCTCTACAACTTGTTATCTCAAAATAAAGATGTGATTGCTTTAGTTATACAGAGCACTGGTGAAACTCCATATTGAGTATTGTGGAAGTCCTCAACAACTTCTCTTTCAATTCTTCCCACTTCCTACAGACAAGGGGGCTAGCCATGGGTACCTGCATGGGCCCAAGCTATGTCTGCCTCTTTGTAGGTTACGTGAAACAGTCCCTCTTCCATACCTACACTGGCGCTAAACACCACCTCTTCCTCCGTTACATTGATGATTGTATGGGCACTGCCTGATGCTCCCACGAGGAGCTCGAACAGTTCATCCACTTCACCAACACCTTCCACCCCAACCTTAAGTTCACCTGGACTATCTCTAATACCTCCCTCACCTTCCTGGACCTCTCTGTCTCCATCTCAGGCAACCACCTAGAAACCAACATCCATTTCAAGCCCACCGACTCCCACAGCTACCTAGAATACACCCCTTCCACCCACCTTCCTGCAAACATGCCATCCCCTATTCCCAATTCCTTCACCTTCGCCGCATCTGCTCCCAGGATGAGGCATTCCACTCCTGTACATCTCAAATGTTCTCGTTTTTCAAGGATCGCAACTTTCCCCCCCGAAGTGGTCGAGAACGCCCTCAACCATGTCTCCCGCATTTCCCGCAACTCATCCCTCTTACCCCCTCCCCGCAATAACAACCAAAACAGAATCCCCCTCATCCTCACGTACCACCCCACCAACCTCCGGATCCAACACATCATCATCCGACACTTCCACCATCTGCAAACTGACCCCACCACCAAAGACATTTTTCCCTCCCCATCCTTGTCTGCTTTCCAGAGGGTCCACTCTCTCTGTGACTCCCTTGTCTGCTCCACACTCCCCTCCAGCCCCACCTCACCCAGCACTTTTCCCTGCAACCACAGGAAGTGCTACACCTGACCCTACACCTCCTCCCTCACCACCATCCCAGGTCTCAAGAAGACTTTCCGCCAATGTGGTATACATCCGCTGTACACGGTGTGGCTTCCTCTACATCGGGGAAACCAAGCAGAGACTTGGGGACCGCTCTGCAGAACACCTACACTCGGTTCGCAATAAACAACTGCACCTCCCAGTCGCGAACCATTTCAACTCCCCCTCCCATTCCTTAGACGACATGTCCATCCTGGGCTTCCTGCAGTGCCACAACAATGCCACCCAAAGGTTGCAGGAACAGCAACTCATATTCTGCTTGGGAGCCCTGCAGCCCAATGGTATCAATATGGATTTCACAAGCTTCAAAATCTCCCGTCCCCCCACAGCTCATCCCCACCTCCCTAACGTGTTCTTCCTCTCACTTATCCCCTCCTCCCACCTCAAGCCCCACCTCCATTTCCTACCTACTAACCTCATCCCGACCCCTTGACCTGTCGGTCCTTGCCTGGACTGACCTATCTCCTCTCTCACTTTTACTGGCTCCATCCCCGCCTCTTTAATTTGTCTGTCTCCTCTCCACCTATCATCTCCTCTTTCCATCTTCAATCCGCCTCCACCTCTCTCCCTATTTATTTCAGAACCCTCTTCCCCTCCCTATTTCTGATGAAGGGTTTAGGCCCAAAGCTTCAGCTTTTGTGCTCCTAAGCCTGCTGTGTTCATCGAGCTCTACACTTTGTTATCTCGATTGAGTATTGTGTGTAGTTTTGGCCTCTATTTAAGGAAGTGTGTAAAATGCATTGGAGGCAGTTCAGACAATGTTTACTAGATTGACAGCTGGAATGAATGAGTTGTCTTATGAGAAGAGATTTGACAGGCTGGGCTTGTTTCCACTTGACTTTAGAAGAGTGAGGGATGACTTGATTGAAATGTATAATATCCTGAATGATCTTGACAAGGTAGATGTGGAAAGGATGTTTCCTCTGGTGGTCAAGTCCAGAGCCACAGGGCACTTGATTAAAATTAGGGATTAGTCTTTTAGGACAGAAGTAAGGAGATTTTTTTTTTCTCCTGGAGGGTTGTACGACTCTGGAACTTTTGCACCTCAAAAATATGGAAACTGTTTTCTTTAAATACTTTTTAAGGAAGATGTGGATAGATTCTTGTTAGACAAGGGAATCAAAGATTATTGGAGGCAGATGATAATGTGGAATTCAAAACACACACAGATTGGCCATTATCTTATTGAATGGTGGAGCTGGCCCAAGGGCTGAATAGCCTGCTCTCGGTTTGTATGTTAACGTTGCTCTCAGACTTGACCCATATGTAGGCCAGACCAGGCAAGGATGACAGATTTTCTTTCCTAAAGGGCATCAGATGTGTTTTTACATCAATCAATTGTGGATGCATAGCACCAGTTAAAACACTTGCTTCATATTTCAGATTTAATTATTCACTGAATTTGCAATCATTGGATTTGATCCAGGCTCCCCCAGACTATTAGTCCAGGCCTCTCAATTACTAATCCAGTGACAATACCACAACACCACTGCCTACGTTATTAAACAGACAATGGCTCAATAAGAGCAACAGAGGACAAAAAATTGCCAATGAAGGGAGAATAAAAAACTGGAACAGAATGAGGTGAATCAGAACGATATGCTGATTAAATGATGCAAAGTGCAGCATTTGGAAGGTTAAAGGTTACAATGAATACTTTTTTCTGTGAATCATTGCAACAAATTCCATGTTACTTTAAGTTAGTACAGAGTTCTAGAAAAAGCTTTTAGCTTAATGAATTGTTGTGCTGGAGGATACAACTTCTATTTCATACAACTTTTGTCTGAATCAAGCACCAAAGGTAAGATTTAGCAGTCAAATGTGGAGGTATAGTTAATATTGCACCTTAATTCCAAGCACATTTGACTGCACCAGTGTGATATCTTTATATTTCCCATAACAGCCACTCTGCAGTGTCACTTGGTGAGACTGAAAGGCAGTATTGCGCTGTAGACCCATACGTTCCATAGAATCATAAAATGATACAGCACATTCTTCTCTTATAGCACTGTAAATAAATGTTTTTATTTTAAGTATGTATTTAATTCCCTTTAGTGTTAGCACTGAATTTGTCACACTACTCTTTCAGATCATGACTTGCTGGGCAGCAGAATGTTTCCTCATGCCCCTCTTTTCCTTTGCCAGACACGATCAATCTGCATCCTTGGGTTTCTGACCTATCCACTACTGAAACAACTTATTTATATCTTCAAAACAATTTGTGATTTTGAACACCTCTAGCAAATATCCCTTTATCCTGGCTTGGTTCAGGTTATTGACCTGAAACATTAATGCTATTCCTCTCCACAGATGCTGCCTGACCTACAAAATATTTCCAGCAATTTTTTTGCTTTTACTCCTCCCAACCCTCTCTCTCTCTCTCCAAGGCAAACAACTCCAGCATCTGCAATCGCTACACCTAACTGTCCCTTGCTGTGACTGTAACCAGATCAGCCAGCTGGATCACATAGAATATGAGTTCCCTGGTTGGAGAATTTATCAGATTAACAGCCCCAGTCAGGGAGGCCTGGCTGACATTAAAAAATATCATTTATTCCAAAATGATTTATTTATAAACAATTTAATTTAAATGTTGCCATTTGCCATAGTGAGATTTGAACTTGTACGGCCAGCGATTTAGTCAAGGTCTCTGATTTACTCGTCCAACAATGCTACTACTAACTTTACTACTTCCATAAAATTGCTCATCTCACAACTTAATGTTTAGAACAGGCATGGATAAGGTGAATAGCAAAGGTCTTTTCCTTAGGGTAGGGGAATTCAAAATTAGAGGGCATATTTTTAAGGTGAGAGGAGAAAGATTTAGAAGTGTCTGAGGGGCAATTTTTTCACACAGAAGCTGCTTCAATGGAATAAACTGCCAAAGGAAGCGATAGATGCAGGTACAATTACAACATTTAAAAGACATTTGGACAGGTACTGAAACAGGAAAGGTTTAGAGGAATATGGGCCAAACACAGGCAAATGGAACTAGTTTAGTTTTGGAAACTTGGTTGGCATGGACGAGTTGAACCAAAGGGTCTGTTTCCATGCTGTATGGCTCTATGATTCTAAAAGCATTGAATGTCAGAGATACTGACACTCTGGTACATAACTCTATATACGGCACAATCAGGACTGTTCATTTGTAAACAATGGGTGACTTGGTGATGGGATACCAGCCTCCATAGAGAATCTTGGCAGTATTTTGGTAATTCTCTCCTACACCTTCCCCAAGCATCCTTCCTAAAGGATGGTAGCCAGAATTGAACGCAATATTCCAGCAGAGGCCTGAGAAGTGTTTTTAAAAGGTTTAGCACAATTTCTTTGGTGTTGTTTTCTATTCTTCTTAATTAATGAAGCCAAGAATCTCATTTCCTAAAACAGCCTTCTTAGTTTCAATACCTTCAATGTATGGTGAACATACACCCACAGTGTCTGCACTCTCTCTAAAATTGTATCATTTATTTTGTATTGCCACTCCTCATTCTTTCAAACATATACTGTTTCACAGAATCCCTACAGTGTGAAAGCAAGCCATTCGGCCCATTCAGGCCACACCAACCCTCTGAAGAGCAGCCCACACTCCCCACCCCATAACCTTGCATATCCCTGGACACGATGGGCAATTTAGCATGGCCAATCCACTCCAACCTGCACATCTTTGGACTATAGGAGGAAACTGGAGCACCTGGAGGAAACCCATGCAGATATGGGGAGAATGTACGAACTCCACACAGACAGCTGCCTGAGAGTGGAATTTCACTAGGGTCCCTGGCACTGTGAGGTAGCACTGTGCCACTATGCTTCCCCTCTGCATCAAATTTAGTCCATCATTTTGACAGTCTGTGTCGTCCTGAAATCCGTTATTATTTATCTCACCATTTACTACTTTTGAGCTTTGTATTGTCTGCAAACATTGCTATTACACTTTGAATACCCAAAACAGATTCCACTACTGGTCCCAGTGCATTTTCATTCCAGGTTCCACTCTTGAATATCCTCCTTAGAAGTACTTTACTGGATTTTCTTTGGCTGACTCCCATCTTCTTTTTCCCAATTGATGGCTTCCATATCTAGGAGGCAAAATAAATGCTCTTCCAGACTCAGACATCTCTCTGTCATAAATCCCTGTAGGTGCTTATGATCAATCCCATATAGCATTTTTTTGTTTGGAATACTGTCTCGTCAATGATGCTCAGGACCTTACATAGGCAATGCTGATGGAAGACTTCCACTTCGCTGTTCTCTTGCATATCTTAGTTCATAGATTTCAGTTGATACTGCAATGGACATGTAAACTTGCAGTTTCATGGCTGCGATGTTGGGTATAGATGCACACATCATGTGAAAAGCTGATGTGGCTTTGCTAATTCTTAAATGGTCGTCAATCACCTCATCACCTTCCCTGTGGATGTTGCTTCCTGTTAGGGGAAGTGACTGACATCATTAATGTTCTGTTGCCCATGATAATGGAGGACACATGTTACTATCCAGTCATAATTGCTTTGATCCTCTCAGAGCTGATACGTAGACCAACTGTGGCACCACTACATTCAAGATGGAATGTTATATTTTGGAGGATAAACACTAATCTTCAGTGAGCAAGACAAAGTCATCTGTGAAATTCAGGCTGTCAACTGGTGGTGCTGCCACAGGATGCCAAATTCTGGATGCATCGTTGCATTCCTCATGCTGTGATCAATGACTGACTTATACTCAAATACCAACACTTTTATATTCTTTCCTCCACTCAGGAAAGTAACAGTTTATTAGTACCTCTGTTTACTCTTTCTTGGTATATTTTGTTTCCATGTTACCACTGACTTTTTAAACAAATGGGTCTCAAATTTGCTAATATGGCTGTCATCTGGTACTTAAAATATCCTTTGAAAGTCCACACAAACAGAATCTACTGGAATACCCTCATTGACCTCATGTTATTTTATGAAAGGTCTCAATCAAGTTAGTCAAGCATAATTTGCCTTTAAAAAAATCTATGATGTTAACCATTTATCAGTTCATACTTTAAAATGCCAAATTAACTTTGCCCTGGATCGCTGCCAAGCTTTTGCACCACCTACTGAGCCTGAGGCTGCTGGGTTTACCTCTCTCCTAAATTCTCAAACAGAGATTTGGCATATGTAGTCCTTCACTGCTTTGATACTGCCATTGGTACAGGCTGGAACTGAATGTGCACCCCAAAGATGGAAAGTTACTGTCAGATGAAGCAGGCTATAACCCACGGATATTTATTTTGGAGATTTACCTTAGGTAAACAAGTCATTTCGGTCGGTGCTGATTTGGCAAATGGTCTGATCAAACCAAAACGCGTTGTCTTAGACAGCTGGCCCACTTTCTCAGCAATGCTGGGAGACATTTGCTTGGGCCTGGGTACAAGACCCAGATCACCTACTTTATAATGTGGCAGAATGCCTGGTCCTTTGATGGCACCAGGGGCTGAAGGATAACTGTAGATAGAAAGGAATTGGTAAGTTAAGGCAAAAAGAATTGATACTGGTAGTGTTATGATCATGCGCAGTTTGCTGCCAGCTGAAAGATGCCTTACACAGCTACAAAGCTGTCATTAATACCAGACAGATACAGAAAACATTTGATAAAATACTAAGTCAAAAAAGCCAGAACATCATTGATTTGATTCCCACTTGTGCTGTGTTAGCTAATCTTAACTGGGGCAGTACTGCATACAAGACCCTTGTGCTCAGCTCTCTTCAGTATGTGAGTGGTACAGAATTTCAGATTCTGGGATTCCTTGGCTAAAGAACCTCCTAACACAGGACTAAATTCAATCTAACGCACTCAGTAAAGAAAAATAACCAAGGTTGATTCAGTGCTGGTTTGTGTGAATTGGATTTTAAATTGATAAAAATAAGAGGGCAAAGTGACAGTGCCCTGCTTGGTCCTATGTGTTTCCTGTCTGGCAATTTACGTTAAATCTCCCCATCACTCACTCAGGTCTAGAATGACTTATTGGATTAAGGATGGAACAAATCCCTTTATCCATATTTGGATTATATATCATCACTTTCAAGACGGGATGGATAACGCTGACATTGAAAAATAATCTAGTTAAAGTGTGCATTGACAACAGCAGTAATTATCTCAGATATGTCTTCAACTGCTGGGCTGGGAGGCTAACACAGTGGGAGATGGATTTCACAGTCAGTAGCCATGTAAGAGTGCTTGCCTCTGAAGAAACTGGCCCACAAAAAAGTAGCAATGAGTGCAGCGAAGAACCTCTCATTCCTGATGTCAGTTTGAATCTGGCATCAAGTCAAGGGGTCTCCAGACATTTATGAGCAGCAACGTCATCATGCTGGTATGCACCTAACCGCATTAAGTATTCTCACAGACACCAAAACCGAAAGATCAAACTCCCTTTATGCAAATTTTAAATGTTAGAAATAGTAATTAAATAATTGGAATTTTTAAATAAGGTTAAGATAGAAGTTAACACGGCATAAACATAAAAAATATACTTTTCGAAATAAATAATTTCTCATCATTACAAAGAAATGGCATATTGAACTAATATATACTCTTCCAGGCACAGTGAGGATGTTTAGCAGTAGTTATGAAATTAGCATATCATTAAAAACCCAGTTACCCCTCATGCTACGATATGCAACTTTTTCAAGGGTTTTTAACAATGACACCAATAGAAAAACAGTCGATGTTCTCACCAATTCAATGATTCCCAGTTGATTGCATTCAGAAGGGTCCATAATAGCACACCTTATCAGAGTACAGTCACTCAGTGCAACTTTTAGATTTTTGTTTTTAACAGCGTATGTGTGGATTCCACATGCTGTCAGTTTCAGAGGAGTAATTTTTAATCTTATATGCACAGAATAATAACATCTCATTGTAAACTGGAAGGCTGCACTTCTTCCTTAAATTCACTTAATATCAGCAATTAAAACATATAAAGTTGATTTTGTTTTTAAATTATTGCACTTGTATACTCCCTAATGTCTCATTTGATATTGTTAGTACCCAATGTGAAACCAAACGCCTTAATTTCCGTGTTAAACTAGCTGATCAAAGCTGAAGTAGGGCTACAACTAGTCTCAGTAACTCTGACTTCAGAAACTTACAAAAACATCATGCATGGTTCCAGTTCATAACTAAGTGATAATTCTTGCCAGAAACTACGTTAAGAGGCAAGTGAAGCCTGTTCAATTTTCCCAGATCAAGGTAAGACTGCATGATAGTGTGTTTCATGGTCTATACCAGCATGATCCAGGACGTTCAGGGAAACTGAACTAAAAATACATAGTGGAAATTAATTAGTACATTTTCCAAGTAACAAAATGTGGGCAGCAAGTTCTAACGAGTAAAAAAAAATGCTGTCCCTTATTTACTCATCATTTTACATACCTCCCCTGAGGACTTGGAAGTTTCTGTTCCAGGAGAGGCAGCTTGTCTTTAATAAACTCCCCCAGTGAAGGCCCAAGTCCGAGTACGGCTGCACTGTTTAGTAAGAGCAGTAATTTCTGCATCATTTGACTGCGCTGAGCATATAGCAGCTCCTCAGAATCTGTCTTCTCTTGATTGGTCATGGAAAAGGATTCGTCTGCACATTCCGTTTTGTCCTGCAGAGAAACAATACCGAAGAGTCAGAAAATGCTAAAGAATGTAGCAATTCCCAAATTTGGTAAAATTTATTTAGAACTTTAATCCTTAGACTGTTTGCAAATTAACATAATTATGTCAGAAGTCTAATAAAGAAATTCAAGTATTATATATTTCTAGTTAGCAGTGTTTTTAGAATTCATACAAGTTGCTTTTAAAGTAGTATGGATGAACCAGTTGTGTCACTATTCTCTGGAGGGAGGGGATTAATCTTATGAGTTACCAGAATGGCTGTGACAGGAACGGAAATAAGGGAGAGAAGGGTGCCATACCAGGTCACTAGGTTTAGAATGGAAATTAGACAAATTATAAAAAAAATCCTATGTGTCAAGGTCCATAACAAGTTGGACCTCACCTAATTGCAGCTAAATGTGCAAGAACTTGGCTTTGTGCTCACAGTAATGAACAAGCAGGATAAGCAATGGAACAAATCAGATACGGAAGAGAATAATGAATTACTCTTACGCCCCGATCAGTTTCAACAGTGAGCCTCTCAAAGACTTGTTCAATTACAGTTACTTTCAATTTCTAATCCAATATAGAGACACATTAAGGATTACAGTGAGTGAGGAAACATCTTAAGCGTTTTTTTAGAAAAGCCTTTGACAAGGTTCTGCATGGTACACTAATTAGTAAAGTAAGATCACATGGGATTCAGGGCGAGCTTGCCAATTAGATAAAAGAATTGGCTTGACAGTAGTACTGTTATGAAGCAGAAGTTGACTCCCCACTCTGATAACTAAAATTGAAACACCCAGAGAGGCTCGCCTCACCTCATAATCTGTTAAAAGTGTGAAAGTGGTTTAACCTGCCTCTCACCCCAAAATATGTTATAAAGGAATGGTTAACTAAACTGAAATCATTTCAAACACTCTATAATCAACAAGTAACAATGTATTTATCTAATTTTAACTGTGAACAAATTAACAGAAATACTAACAAAATGAGTAATTCCCTCTTACATAGTAACTATTTGTGAATGAAACTAAACCCTAATGGAATGCTGTTCCAATAAATACATGTCTGACTTACATAAACCAAAAATTTTTAGAAAATTAAAATTATATCTTTTGAAATTACAGGCAGGACACATTTCCAGAATGCTCTGTGCCTTCTCTGCTGATCCTCAAACACAAATGCCTTTCTCTGTCAAATTCTTGTGTCAGAAATGCCATTCTCCACTGACTTTGTGTATCAGCAATATTAGCTAAGGGTGCTGCTATACCTTTTGTTAGATGATGGTTATTCTGAGAGCTTAGAGAATTCTGTGAGAGCCAGTGATTTTCACTTTAGAGCCGATGGGGTATTAACTCTAGCAAATGGTAGTTGCTCTCACAGTGATTTTCAAATACCCTCTTCTTCTGTACCCTTGATGACTTATCAATTTCTTACACTAGGATTGGTCCTAGGTTGTCAAAACCATAAGATCTAAATTCAAAGATAACAAAGTGTGGAGCTGGAGGAAAACAGCAGGCCAGGCAGCATCAGAGGAACAGGAAAGTCGATGTTTCAGGTTGGGACCCTTCATTTTCCAGTGCCGCACACTATTATCTCTTACTCCAGCATCTACAGTTCTTGCTATCCCAGAGATTTAAATTCAATTGGTTTTTAGTCTCTAAGTGCCTATTTTAAATTAATTGGCTGATATTCAAACTGATCACCCAAACAACTACTGCCTGGACTGCTAACCACATAGCCCCCTGATATAAATGTTTCAATTTCAGGAACTCTCTATGCACCTGCTGCTTCTTGCAGACATTTGTTTTAAATCTCCAAATCTAGAAAAAAACCACATCATCTTTAAAGAAACCACACATTCTTCTCCCCTATCATTTTGCAAACATCAAATTCTAACATCCTGCCTTCCAATCCACAAGTACTCTATCAACTTCGCAACTGTGTACAGAGAATGGTGATGAAGGATTGTCTTTTGGACTGAGGCCTGTAACCAGTGGTGTTCTACATGGATTGACACGGAGTCATCTGTAGTTTCTCATTTATGTAACTGAGAATTTAGGAGGCACAGTTCGTAAGTTTGCGCATGATACCAAAGTTGGTAGTGCAGTGACAATGAAGAAGGTTATCTAAGATCACAAAAAGATATTGATCAATTGGGCCAATGAGCTGAGGAGTGACATATGGACTTTAATTTGGATAAAAACAACATAATACATCTTGGTGAGACAAACAAGGGCAGAACTTATACAGTTAAAGTAGGGCCCTAGGTAGTCTTGTTGAACAGACAGACCAAGGATTCCAAGGAAGTTGAATTGCAGACAGATAAGGTGGTTAAGAAGGTGTTTCACATGCTTGCCTTCAGTACTCAGACCACTGAGTATTGGAGTTGGGAATGTCATGTTGAGGTTGTACAGGATATTGGTTAGGCCACTTTTGGAGTACTGTGTACAGTTCTGTCACCCTTCTATAGGAAGGAAAATATTAAATTGGAGAGAAAAGATTTACAAGGATATAGAGTTTGAGTTATAAGGAGAGTCTGGATAGGCTGGGACTTTTTTCACTCAAGTATAGGAGGTTGAGGGGTGATCTTTTTGACATTTATAAAATTATGAAGGTCATAGACAAGGTGAATAGCGAAAGTCTTTTTCCTATGCTGGGGGAGTTCAAAACTAGGGTGCACGTTTTTAAGGTGAAAGGAGAAAGATTTAAAAGGGACTTGAGGGGCAACGTTTTCATACAGAGAGTGGTTCATAAGTGGAACGACCTGCCAGAGGAAGTGGTAGATGCAGGTACAGCTACAACATTTAAAAGACTATCGGACAGTTACATGAATAGGAAAAATTTAGAGGGAGCATGGGCCAAACACAGGCAGCTGGGACTAGTTTGGTTAAGGACAAGATGCAAAAAGAAGGCTTCTTGGGTTCAGAAGACAGAGGGGCGATAAAATCAATCATTAAATTTCAATTCTGGGTTTGAATGAGGAGGTCCAGACAAACTGTTTCATATGGTAGGAGAACCCAGAAAAAGAAAGCTTAATCTTAAAAGTTTATGGTTAGTATTATTTCTGGCTAAAAGATCACAATTAAGAAAACAGGGAAAATGCCAAATAGCCAAGCTTACACATACTGTTTTGAAATAAAAAGTAAACATAAGAGTGGCATAGTACTTTTTATTAACTGTAGAATGCAGGCCTCTGATGCAGCTTACCAGAGAGAATACCCTTTTAACCCCTTCACATAAACAGTCAGAGTGAAGCAAAGAACTGAAATCCACTAAGGTTGTTCTTGGATTGTTTGGACAGGAACAATATAAAAAACTGATTCCCTTAAAGAGGCTCCTCAACAAACAAACCTCATGATAAATCTTCTAACAGTCTAGAATACAAGCGTCTGTGTGTTACTGTTTACCCCTATCCAGAATGGTTCCTTAATATAGGGAGACAACTAGACGGAAATTAAACTCATATATACATGCAATGCAGAGAAATACTAATGGGAACACAACAAACTGGATCCTGTATAGAGTGACATAAAATAGAAGAGAAAGTTCCTTCCACAAAATTACTACTAGTACCAAGCTTTGTGGCTCAGATGCAATGTCCCTACCTCTGGGCCTGGTGGTTCAAGTCCCACCTGCTCCAGAGGTATGTCATAACACAACTGAAACAGGATGATTAAAAATATCTACAACTACTAGGTCTGATTGTCTACTGTCACAAAAACATTTCCACTCTCAAAGAATAAGCTTCTTTTAAATTCTGTCTAAAACAGGAAGAATAATGAGGTGAAGTTTATTCTGTCAATAAGAAATGCTGGGTAAAGCATGCAGGGCTTTATGAACAGTAGCAGAGCATACAAATTATGTTAAACTCGTATAAAATGCTGCTTCAGCCTCAACTAGATTACTGCATCCAGTTCTGGGCACCACTGTAAGGAAATATGCGAAAGCGTTAGAGAGGGTGCAGGTAAGTATTATTGAGAATGGTTCCAAGGATGACGAACTTCAGTTACATAGAAGAAGAAAGTTACACTGAAGAAACAGAGAAATTGGAACTGTTCTCCTTGGACAAGTTGAGGTTGAAAGCAGATGTATGTAAAATTGTGAGAGGTCCAGACAGAATAGATAGGGAGCAACTTCCCATTGGGAGAAGGGGTAATAGCCTCAAAGGTGAACAACAAAGGAAGCAATGGCAACTTGAGGAAAATTGTTTACATGCGGGACGTGATTAGGGTCTAGAACGTACTGTCTTACTGTGTGATGGTGAAATTATTGCAGAGACACCAGTATCCTGTCACCAAGTCACCCTTTGTTTATCTGTGAGCAGCCCACTCAAAGTCAGTCCCTAGACAAAGGAGACTTTCTGAATCTCCTTTTTATATCTGTCAGCCAAGACTCCATGATTTGTCCAGGTTAATGACCCAACCAAGAATCTCACAGTCAGTGACATCCATCTGGCGATGGTCCCAATCATTACAGATGGAGACAGATGCAATCAATGTATTCAAAGGGGAATTGGATTATCTGTTAAGGGAAAAATGTGTAGGGTGGCAGGAGGAAAGCAGAGAATAGGACAAGGGCAACAGCTCCTTCAGAGGATCAACACAGACACAATGGGCCAAATAGCCCTTTTCTATACTGCAGCTCTTCAGTGATACTTTGTGCAATGACATTGCCTTTCATTCCAGGTATGTTTTTGTCTAACATTCATTAGCTACGGCTGAGTTAGTCACATTCGTGCCTCTAAGTCATCAGATTCCGGGTAGTACTGAGGGAGGGTTGTCTTTTAGGTGGAATGTTCAAATTGAGGCCCTACCTGTCCTGTCAGGTGGGTGGATATGATTTCAAGGCACTATTCTGAATTCGAGCAGGGAAGTTACCTGGCCAATATTTAGCCCTCAATCAACAGACTGGTACATGTCAGAGCTTGTTTCGCTCAAATTAGCTGTCACATTTCCTATAATAATAGTGCAATGTTGTAATTCAAATCCACTTCATTGCCTATACAGTGCCCTGAGACGTCTAGTGGTTGAGAAAGATAAGATACACTACAAGTATTCCTTTGTTTCTGAATTCCTGAGCTGTCATGCTTGGATTTAAACTGGCATCTCTAGACGATCAACTCAAACTGCTGGGTTATTAGTCTAGTGACATAACCGTCACATTACTATACCTCTTAAGGGTTAATGAATGAAAATCCTGTCTACTGGCAAGCAGGAAGACAGGGTCAAACCAAACATCGGCATCGCTTCTATCTCCCAAATATTTATTTATTGACGGTTCCAATGGGACCTTCCAAACAGCTGCAAACCATTTCAGTCAAATAACCGGCATGGAGCTTTATTCCAGTTGTGCAAAACAACAGCTGAAACCTGCTAATAGCTGCATTCTTGTGACAGATATGAAAATGGTCAGTCTCAGCAAGCAGAAACTAACCTCTTGAAGTTAGCTTGAAGTGGGTCAAGTTCAGGTGGGTAAATGGCACATGCTGAACAGTATTTTACACATATTAACATAAACAGAATTGTGGGCTGGTGCAATCTTAGGAGTACAAACAGCATGCTGCAGCTGTGCTAGCCTTTAACCTTGTAAAGGCCTTTCACAGTTAACAAATCGCAGATGGGCACCATTATAAATTAATTTGAGAAAGATTTGGGTTGAAGAATTCATGTTCTATATCCAACAGGGAGAAAACTGTAATTAATCTTTATTTTTATTTCTGCAGTCACATGTGTCATGCAACCATATGGCTCCATGAACTCCGGCAGCTGTTTGGTACTGAGTCCAAGCTGTGAGCTTGAACAGTGAGCATTGGAAATCTATTCCTTCATGTGAAACTTAACCATTCTCTCCTTAGGGAGCCATGCAAATATTTCAGCGGGGAGTGCCGGATAGCATCAAGGAGCAGGAACCTTTTAAAAGTTAGCGATACAGAGGCCACTTGTTGCATCATGGCTGAGGCCAACTAGTGAAACTTCACTCAGAACATCGATCAAATGCAGCACTCTCCTGTTTGACTGAATGATTTCTGCTTTTTACCTTGACTCTTCAGGGCAGCCAAGATCAGAAAGCTGCGATATGAATAAAGCAAGTCACAGATACACAAACAGTAGTAGCAATCCGTGGTGCAGCTTGTTAGAGTTGGATTGACCCACACCACTTAAGTAATAGAGCATTTCAAAGGATATCAGCAATCTCACAGTAATACATATCTCTGTCACATGCTGGCTTCAAAGTGGGCCGCAATAATCAATCTGTTCTCAAAACAGAAGTGGCTACATTACCTGCAGCACCTCTTTCAGAGCATAGGCAGCTTCAGACAGAACTCTCTCCAAGTGTTTCCTATGTTTTTCCTGTTGTTCCATGAGGCTTCTCTGATTGTCCAATTGAGATTGCTTTGTCTCCAGTTGCTTCTGAACAGAGATTACATTGTTCCTGAAAATTATGTGAGGGGAGTTTAGAACAATATTTAACTTTAAAGGAATAAATTTCAGTGTACAAGGGTGTAAAGTTTGGAATTCTCTCGTAACATTTCGAAATCTAGGGAAGACTGAAAGATTGTGGCCAGTGCCTCTGCAATTTCCACCCTCACTTCTTTCTGCATCTCATCCAGTTTCAGTGCCGTGTCAACTTTAAGTACAGGCAGCTCATCTAATACCCTTTCCTTATTAATGGTAAACCCTTCAAATGACTGAGTTTTCTCCTCTGTCAGCATGGCCTGGACATCTACCTCATAAATAAACACAGATGAAAAGTTTTCATTTAACATCTCAGCCATATTTCCTATGACTAAGTGTAAATTCCCTTTTGGGCCCCTAATCACCCCTACTCCTCCTCATGTAGCCATTTTTCTATTAGTGTGCTTAAAAAGGATTTTGGGATTTCCTTTTATGTTAGTTGCCTGTCTTTTCTCATAATCCCTCTTTGCTTCTGATGCTTACTTTATCAGCTTCCTTCTGAATTTTTCCCATTCACCTTGGCTCTCAAATGTATTTACTACCCTGTGCTCGTGATAAGCAGGCTTTTTCTTCATTAACTTAATTTTTATCTCCTTTGTCATCAAGGGATCTCAGAATTTGTTTGTCCTGCCTTTCCTTTTTCAGGGAATGTAACTAGACTGAGACCAAACCATCTTTAAAAGTAGCCTAATGTTCAGCTACTGCTTTCTTGCCTAGCTTTGTTTCCAGTCTAGCCGGCCAACTTTTGTTCTTGTCCCACTGAAGTCTGCTGTCTGCCAGTTGATTATGTTTTACAATGCATTGACCAATGTTAGTTTCTACGGTAATCTTGAACCGAATGACACAATAATCACTTTCTCTAAATGTTCCCCACTATTAATTGATCCATTTGGACGATCTCATTCTCAAAATCATAGGTCTAGCAGTGTTTTCTTTGTGCACATGTACTGCTGTGGGAAATTCTCCTGAATACAATCTGGGGCACTGGCCCTTACATTAATAGTATTCCAGTTGTTGTACACGTACTTAAAGATTTGTAGCTTGGTTGTGGGTGAGTTTGTTGACTTGCTCACCGAGCTGGATTGTTTTCATTCAAACGTTTTATCATCAAGCTGGATAACATCATCAGTGAGGCCTCCGGTGAAGGGGTGTTGTTCTACTCTGCTTGGAATTGTCGGGCCTGTTATGGTGAGTAGTGTCATTTTCAGTTTTGTTCTGTATGGGTTTGTACTTGGGTTTGTCCAATTCTATATGTTTGTTGATTGCATTATGGGTTGAGAACCATGCCTCTACGAATTCCCTTGTGTGTCTATGTTTGGCTTGGGTTACTATGGTTACGTTGTCCCAATTAAATTGATGGCCCTCACTGTCCAAGTGTACTGATAGCAGGGAAAGTTCATTGTGTCGTTTTGCTGCGAGTTGATGTTCGTGTATTCTGATGGCTAGTTTCCTTCCTGTCTGTCCAATGTAATACTTGTGGCAGTTGTTGCACAGTATTTTGTAAACTATGTTGGTGCTGCATGTCGTGGGCATAGGGTCTATAATCCTTGTGGAGGAAACAGGAAGAGCACCTACACAAAACCTTTGCTATGAATGGATATCCCCGCAACTTCATCAGCAGGTGTTTACTAAGAAGACAAGAGGAAACAGTATGCCCTAACATATTGAGCACACTGACCTACATCAAGAACATATCAGAACTGACAATGAGACTCCTACGACCACTAGGAATCATAAGACCATAAGACATAGGAGTGGAAGTAAGGCCATTCGGCCCATTGAGTCCACTCTGCCATTTAATCATGGCTGATGGGCATTTCAACTCCACTTCCCTGCACTCTCCCCGTAGCCCTTAATTCCTTGCGAGATCAAGAATTTATTAATCTCTGCCTTGAAGACATTTAACATACCGGCCTCCACTGCGCTCCGTGGCAATGAGTTCCACAGGCCCACCACATTCTGGCTGAAGAAATGTCTCCTCATTTCCATTCTAACTTGACCCCCTCTAATTCTAAGGCTGTGCCCACAGGTCCTAGTCTCCCCTCCAACAGAAACAACTTCCTAGCGTCCACCATTTCTAAGCCATGCATTATCTTGTAAGTTTCTATTAGATCTCCCCTCAACCTTCTAAACTCTAATGAATACAATCCCAGGATCCTCAGCCATTCATCGTATGTGAGGCCTACCATTCCAGGGATCATCCGTGTGAATCTCCGCTGGACACACTCCAGTGCCAGTATGTCCTTCCTGAGGTGTGGGGCCCAAAATTCGTCACGGTATTCTAAATGGGGCCTAACTAGAGCTTTATAAAGTCTCAGAAGCACATCACTGCTTTTATATTCCAACCCTCTTGAGATAAATGACAACATTACATTTGCTTGCTTAATCAAGACTCAACCTGCAAGTTAACCTTTAGAGAATCCTGGACTAGCATTCTCAGATCCCTTTGTACTTCAGCTTTATGAATTTTCTCACCGTCTATAAAATAGTCCATGTCTGAATTCTTTTTTCCAAAATGCAAGACCTAGCGTTTGCTCACGTTGAATTTCATCAGTCATTTCCTGGACCACTCTCCTAAACTGTCTAAATCTTTCTGCAGCCTCCCCACCTCCTCAGTACTACCTGCCTGTCCACCTATCTTCGTATCATCGGCAAACTTCGTCAGAATGTCCCCAGTCCCTTCATCCAGATCATTAATATATAAAGTGAACAGCTGCGGCCCCAACACTGAACCCTGTAGGACACCACTTGTCACCGGTTGCCATTCCAAAAAAAAGCCTTTTATCCCAGCTCCCTGCCTTCTGTCAGAGCCAATCCTTAATCCATGCCAGTAGCTCACCTTGAACACCATGGGCCCTCACCTTACTCAGCAGCCTCCTGTGAGGCACCTTATCAAAGGCCTTTTGGAAGTATAGACAGATAACATCCACTGGGTTTCCCTGGTCTTACCTACTTGTTACCTCTTCAAAGAATTCTAACAGGTTTGTCAGGCACGACCTCCCCTTACTAAATCCATGGCAACACCCAAGCCCACAGCGACTCTACGATAAACATTCACAAGACTTATAGACCCCATCCCCACAACATGCAGAACCAATGTCGTTTACAAAATACCATGCAATGACTGTGACAAGCATTACATTGGACAGACAGGAATGAAACTAGCTTTCAGGATACACGAACATCAGCTAGCAACAAAACAACATGACGAACTTTCCCTAATATCAGTACATTCAGAAAACGAAGGCCATCAGTTTAACTGGGACAAACCAACTGTAGTAGCCTAAGCCAGACACAAAAATACACATGGGAATTCCTAGAGGGATGGTTGTCCACCCGTAATGCAATCAACAAACATAGAGAATTGGACCCCATGTACACACCCATACAGAACAAAACCGGAAATGATACAACTCACCATAACAGAATGAACAGTATAAAATCCAATGGAGCAGAACAACATTGCATCATCGGAGGCCTCAATGATGATGTTATCTAGCATGGTGATGAAACGTCTGAATGAAAACAAGCCAGCTCACCAACCATGTTAACAACTGTGCCCCATTACCACTACACATTCTGTGGATTGCCAGCTTGCTGCAGTTGGAGAGGCTTGAATGTTCTATTTATTCCAAGAGCAATGTCATCAGTTCTCAAATCGTGGCAGGGCCATCCAAGAGCAGTAAGGTTAGGAGGGGAAGAACCAGAAAAAGTGCAATTTAATTGAAGTCCTCAATGGTAAATCGGGTAAAAGATATCCATGTGCTATCATGGCTGTGGTGGCGGATGAAGACTGCAGCAGTAGGCAGATTCCCGGTCATCAAGGTTTCTTTGTCATGTGAATTGGATCTATGTTCTGACAAGGAATGTATGTTTGATGTGCAACAGCATTCCCATTTTCAGAAGATTTCCTGCCCAAGTATTCTTGCTGGAGGAATTCAACTCTCCCCCACACGCAACACAAGGCCTGCAGCAACTGGCAAGAGATGACAGGGACAGGATTGTGAGATCTAAAAGTCCCTGGCTTTAGACCAGCATGTTGGCGGTGGAGTTTGACTCAGTCATTTTGCTGTTGGAATAGAAACAGAAGAGTATTTTGGCAGCTTTCTTCACGACTAAGCAGCCTTCTTCAGGATCCACTCTGCTCACCTTGCACAGGAAAGGGGATAGAAAAGGTATCCTAAAAATAGTCTGTCCTGTAACCAGCCTGTCAGGAAACCACATCCAGGAGGCTAACCTATTTGCTGTCTGAAAACCAAAGCCAAACTCAATCTCAAAACTCAGAATGTGCAAACCCTTACGGATAATGTCCAGAATGAAGAACTGTCCATGTTGCGTGACAACTCAGTCACTCTAACTGGTCTGGCCACATGGTTAGGATGACTGAGTTCTACCTACCAAAACAAACCTTCACCCAGCTTGAGGAAGGCACTCGATTGAGAGGAGGACAAAGGAAGCATTTCAAAGGCTGTCTGCAAGATTTCCACAAGACCCTTGTTCAGAAGAAAGCAGTTTGGAGCAACTTCCTGTTTGAAGGGACACAATTCTTTGAGAACATCCATTAGCAATAGGGGATATGGAAAAGGAACAGGAGAAAGGAATGTCAGTAATTTCAAGGCTAAGGACCAATTCCACTTCCTGAAAACACCTGCCAAATGTACAGTTGGAAATGGGGCTCTAGGATTGGGCTCATCAACCAAATAAGGACCCACAGAACCAGTGATGTGGAATTTCCTAGGTGGACAACCATATTCATTAATGATAATGATATAACTACTCTATGATGTTTACATCTCTCTGTAAATTCTTTGCAGATCCTCTCAATCCTTCCTACGAGCTTGTGGTCTATAGAGCAATGTATTTGCACTCTTCTTAATCCTTAGCTCTAGCCAGATTGATTCTGTCTTTGAACCCTCTGAAATATCATCTTTCCCTAGCGCTCCAACGTTCTCCTCAACTAATACCGTCACCTCCCACTTCTTCTCCTCTCCTATCTCTCCTGGACACCTTGTAACCAGGAATACTTAGCACCCAGATCTGCCATTCCTTAAGTCAACCACAATATCATAGACCCTGTATGCCTGTAGCCTATTATCTATATGCATTCACATATATGCAGTGTAACCCTGATATAGACTTTAGTACTTTCTCCCTTTCTCCACCCATTAACTTATTATTCTCTATTTCAGTGCTATCAACTTATCCTAGCATTTTCCATTCTCGTATTACTTACGAACATTCTTTGCTGGTTAAACTTAAACTCTTGTGAACAGTTCCAGCAAAACACTCTGCAAGGAGCTAGTGTCTTACTTCTGTTTAACTGCAACTTGTCCAGATTTGTACGGGTGCCATCTACCAACAGCCAGTTCCAGTGTCCAATCTAAAGTCCTCTCCCACGCATTCATTGTCTTATCTTCCTATTTCACAGACTACAATTCATGGGCACTTTCATTATGGAATAATATTAAACCAAATAAGACATCTAAATAAACAAGTTAAAATTATAGCAAAGGAGAGTACCTAGGGTGACAACCCTACTGTCAAAAAGTAACTTTTTTGATGTTGTCAGTAGAAACCCATGTAAACACAGAACTCGATTGCACATACCTTAAAGATTCATTTTGTTCCTCTAGTTTCTTGATGGATGTTTCAAGTTGTGGTATCGCCTTCTCTCTCTGCATACAATTTTCTAACGATTCCTGCTGCTGTTTGCATTTCTCAGTCAGCATTTGGATAACCTGAAATTTAAGCAGCAAATTACTCCAGTTGTTTCAAGAGTGGGAGCTTGTTTAATGCACAGACCATTAAAAATGAGAAACAGATCTTCCTCAAAAAAAAACCTGGTGACATGCATACCTTGGTGCAGTATTCAACTATACTTGTACGTGGGTATAACTTCAAAGTCTGCATTTGACACAAAACTCAGAACAGTAGTAAACAGGTATGAACAGTCGTAAGTGTCTGGAACAAGTGAATCGATTATTGAAATGGAAGATTCAATTTAACTCAAAGATTTTAACTGCTTTCCTGAGACAAAACAAAACTAAGAGGAGTTATGTGTCCAAAACATGAAGCAGTTTGAGTAAATAAGTAGAAATGTTTTGTGAAAAGGTTAATGATAAAAAGTAAGAAGTCACTTATGGAAGTGGTTTACAGGTCTCTAACAGTAACCAAGCTGTAGGATGGAGTATAAAGATCAAAATAATGACAACTTGTCACAGATGCACAGCGGTAATCATGGGACATTTATCTATATAACAACTAGAATTGAGCAAAAGTAGGCTAAATGGACTGATGGGCTTCATCCTTGGTTCTTAATGGAAGTGACAAGTGATGTAGTTGATGCGTTGTTTTGATTTTTAAAAACACTCTTGATTCAGGAACAGTCCTAATGGTTGGAAGATAACAAATGTGACTCCTTTATTCAAAAAGGGAGACAGAAAGCAGGAAACTACAGGCTTGTTAGCTTAACATCTATCATCGGGAAAATGTTAGATGAAAGATCTTTGGGGTAGGTGGAAATGCGTTTGAAATTACAATTAAATCAGCCGTGCCCTCATTGAAAGACAGAGCAGGTTCAAGGAGCTAAATGGCCTACTCCTGCTCCGTGATCAAATGTTTGCAGTAATGAGAAGGCACATTTAAAGTAATGTGCAAACGAGCCAGAGCCAAGGAAGTGAATTTTGTTTTACATTCTGAGTTATTAAAATCTAGAATGCACCACTGGAAAGAGTGTTAGAATTGGATAGTGATTTTTAATTGGGAATAAGGTAAACAGAAGGCAGAAAAAAAATGTTGGGCTCTGGGACTAGATCTTTCAAAAAGCTGGCACAAGTATGATAGGCCAAATGGCCTTTTCTCTACACTCCTTTAAGAACCAGACCTCTTTGACAAAATGTAGTGTCAACAACCTTTCTCTATGTTGAAGGAGCAGCATGAGTGTATGATACTGCAAGTGTGAACTAAGCAGCCCACCACTGCATGGAAATATTCCTTCCAGAATTATATCAAACCTTCAGGTTGCTGAAATTTTTCTTGGCCAGTTCTTTCTGATTGTCCTCCAAGATATGAATGGTTCGCTGTTGCTTCTTTGCTTCTGATTTCAAATCATCATTCTCCTTTATTACTTTTATGCTTTTGTCCGATATTTTTCCCAGCTTGTTGCTGATGGATGCATTTTCACGGATGGCCCTTTTTGTTGTCTCTGCCACCTGTTTTTTTGAGATGCGACGGAATTCTGCAGCCACAACATTCACTCGAGAAACCAATTCCTTCTTTAACCTATAAGAGCAAGGTAATGGTTTAATAATTACAGATCTGACTCTTAATTTCTACTGAATAAAGTTAATGTCCTTTTACTAGTTGGCTGAATTAATTCCAATAGAATCAAGGCCCTTGGACGAGGGAAAGGGAGAAATAAATAAGCTTCCCACTTTCTGATCCCTGTCCAAGACTCATGCTACAAGATACAAGTTGATGTTAGATAAGGACGGTGTTACCTGCTTTGCCCTTCCCACTTACCACTATCAAATCATGTTTTGAGACTTACAACCAAGGTTCACAAGAGACAACTGGCCAAAAAAATATGTTTGTCGAACTATTCCTCAATGAGGGTCAGGAGACTAGAATTTGGATTGTACTGCACTGGTTTTACATGCAGTTATGAGCCAACTAAAGACACATTGGGACAGATGATGGTGCATGTTCATTCTCTGTTAAGGTGTGTGATTTGTCACTTTGATTAAGCTATCTTCATAGACATCCAAGGTGTGTACCCAAAACCAGCATCAGGCATTTCTCATTTGTCTACGAGGGCACGATACTTTTTTGAAGCATCCTTTGCAAATTACTGACCACTGCCTCATGCTGCAATTATTCATTTTACAAACTACATTGGAACAACCAGTGTTCCATGGAGACTAGGATAGGTGCAGTGTTGCAATGGGATCAAACTATCTGATCTTTTCATACAGGCTTATAGATTTGCTGTATTTCCACAATACACTGGTTTGTTTTCGTTTTTAAGTAAAAATTTGCTTTTTATGTAATGCACTTAACACAATTTTTTTTACAAAAAAATCTTATTATGACAGTGATTTTAAGACACCCATGGGCAAAAATGAATAGTAGAATATGTTGGAAATGCATATAGTTTATTATAGGCTTGGCCCAAACCAGCCAGTCTCTGATCAGATGCAGCATGTCACCACACCAGTTATTCCTGCCATCTTCTCAAGTGAAACTGGCAATTTACTGTCAACTGATGAGTAATGCAAATGTGGTAAGTCGTCTGCATCACTGGAGACAATGGAAAACATTACATAGGATTCTCATTCCTAAACATACTGAAGATATGAGATGAGGACACAATCTGACTGATATATTTTTTCTAAATTCACTCACGGGACATGGGTGTCACTGGCTGGCAGCATTAATTGCCTGTTCCTGGTTGCCCTTGACAAGGTGGTGATGAGCTGCCTTCTTGAATTGCTGCAGTCCATATGATGTAGCTAGATCCACAATACCATTAGGGACAGAAGTCCCAACAACAACGAAGGCACAGATGATGATATATTTCCAGGTCTCACAGTTAAACGATTTGTGAACACTGACTATCTATTCTGATAGTTGTGAAGTGATACACTTTCGTGATTGAAAGAGGGATGACAGTACAAGATAAGCAATACAATTCTACGGGGTAGTCAAGAACAGAAAGGCCTTTGTGCACAGGCACAAATTGTTGAAAGTAGTAGGCCAGGTTGAGAAAGTTGTTAAAAACTTTCAAGATCTTGGATTTAACAAATGGGGGCACAGAGTATAAACGCAAGTAAATTATGATGGGCCTTTACAAACCACTAGACCAGCCACAAATGAAGTACTGTATCCCATTCCAGGCATCTTCCAGTTAGATGAAATTAGCTGTTGCATAATTCAACGGGTCAAATGACCCCCCTCCATACTGTAACCGTTCTGTGCTTCTGAAAGTAAACAATTTGCAGGGTGCCAAGATCTGCTAATATCTTTAGAACAGCCCCCTAACAAAACTCTACACTTTTAGGTCAGGAAATAAAATGTCTTACCTATGTTTATCCACCACTGCCCTCCGTTCTAAGTCATAAATAATCTCATTGTGCTCTTTCTCCTGATGCTTTAACTGTTCTTCAAGTGAAGCAAACCTCATCATCAATTCTTCCTTCTGAATTCGAAACTCTTCAAGTGCATCCAGCTTCCCAGCTGTAAAATAGAAGTGAAAAAGACAGAATAGCAACTATTTCGATATGCCAGAAACTCAGATTGTGGCATTGTGCAGTTCTGCAGACGCGGACATTAATCTATCGTAATCAGTTGTTTACCCTTTCATTACTTTTGCTGAGCATCATAGTAAACCAGACTTCCCTTTAGGGAGGGAAGTAATAACACCGGTCACTCCCATCTGCTCTTAGACACCAGGATGTAATGGAGCTGATGGGGTGTCACCCTCTGGCTGGGAGCCCCATGTCACCTCCTTCAGGGAAGGTGCTGAATTAAATCATAGAGTCATACAGCACAGAAACAGGCTCTTCCACCAAATTCATCGATGCCAACCAGGCTTCCTAAACTGAACGAGTCCCCATATGCCTGAATTTGGCCCATATCTCTCTGAACTTTTGCAATCTATGGATCTGTCCAAATGTCTTTTAGATGCTATAATTGTACTACCACTTCCTTCTTCCACACACACATCACCCTGTGTGTTAAAAAGTTGCCCTTCAGGTCCCTTTTAAATCTTTTCCCCCTCACCCTAAACCAACGCCTTCTAGTTTTGGGCTCCCCTACCCTGGGGAAAAAAATCTTGGCTATTGACCTTATCTATACCCCTCACGATTTTATAAACATCCAAAAGGTCACCCCTCAGCCTCCCATGTTCCAAGGAAAATAGTCCCAGCCTCTCCTTATAACGCAAACCCTCCAGCCTAAAGAGCATCCCGGTAAATCTTTTTTGCGCCCTTTTCACTTTAATAGTATCCTTCCTCTAGCAGTATAACCAGAATTGCACAGTACTCCAAATGTGGCCTTACCAATGTATTTCCTTATAAAGCATATATGCACTTTAATGTAATACAATCCTTTGCATTTATATTGTAACATATGTAAAAGAAATAGGCTGTTCAGTCCTTCAAACCCACCCTGCCATTCTCTGAAACAATGGCTGATTATTCACTTCAACACCATTTCCCTGTTCATCCTTGTATTGCTTGATGTTTTTAAAACATGGAAGCTGTCAACCTCTGTCTTGAATATATTCAATGACTAAGCCTTCTAAAGCAGAAAATTTCAAAGATTCACCACTCCTCTGAGCAAAGTAATGCCTCCAATGCTTAGTACTGAGTAGTGCCACTGGGCCTATAACTTTACAAAATGTGGGCGTTCCCAAGATCAAGGACCCCCAGGAACAGAAGTCCCACTCATTGAGACCTCTACTCAATTGGATCCACTGGAGAGGCAGTGTCTGTTGCCAATATGATGCACACCTAAGGTCTAGCATCATTGCTGCGTCCTTGGGAACAGATAAGCAATACTGGGATGGGAGTTGGGGTGCAGGTCAATGATTGGAGGGACTCAGCAATGAGGATGACGGTGATTTGTAGCAGCCCTCCCACTTCCCAATGCGTGGTGACCAAAATCAGGTCCTGTATGTCTTTGATCAAGGATCACGCCTCTGCCCAATCTGGCCCCCCCAGCCCAGGAGCACATAAACAACCCCACATAAGTTGGCTCTTGTTACGCACTCCACATGGTAAGTTCCCTGCTTGTCACTGGGTTCATGATAATGGCAGCAGCATGAAGTTATTCAGTGAGCATTAACTGTCCACATAAGGGCCTCAAACGACAGTGAGTCTTCCCATCACAGTCGAATTGGAGTGGAAGTGGGAAGGCAGCAGAGTGTCCATTTCCCTTGATTAACTGTACAAAACGCTAGTGCGGCCTCATTTGGAATATTGTATGCAGTTCTGGTCGCCCCATTATAGGAAGGATGTGGAAGCATTGGAAATGGTGCAGAGGAGATTTACCAGGATGTTGCCTGGTCTGGAGCGAAGGTCTTATGAGGAAAGGCTGAGGGACTTAAGTCTGTTCTCATTGGAGAGAAGGCAGCTTAGAGGGGATTTAATAGAGACACATAAGATGATCAGAGATTAAATAGGGTGGACAGTGAGAGTCATTTTCTGATGATGACGTCGGCTTCTGCAAGTGGTCATAGCTGCAAATTGAGGGGTGATAGATTTAAGACAGATGTCAGAGGCAGGTCCTTTATTCAGAGAGTGGTAAGGGTGTGGAATGCCCTGCCTGCCGATGTAGTTAACTCAGCCACATTAGGGGCATTTAAACAGTCCTTGGATAAGCATATGGATGACGATGTAGGGGATGGACTTAGATTAGTCCACAGGTTGGTGCAACATCGAGGGCCAAAGGGCCTGTTCTGCGCTGTATTGTTCTATGTTCTAAATATCTGTCAGCATCAAAGCTGTCACAGGGGAAGTGGCAAGACTCTATCCAGTGCCACAGGTCAATGTCCCTTCTTTAGACATGTGAAATGTTAGGATGTAACAGGTTTTAAGCAAGTAGAAAGGCAGGGAAAGGGAAGTGGAGAGCAATGAAGGAAAAGAAAGATCCATGATTGGTCAGCTCATAGAGGAAATCGAATAAGTAAAGGCTTGATGATGTAAGTCAAAAAGGGATGATAGTAATGAGGCAACTAATATAATAAAAGATGAGATGCAGATGGTAATAATAGAGTCATTAGATCATCAGCTGCTGTTGAAAAAGAAATGGAAGTAGTGGTTATAATTGGAAGCTGCTGGTCTCAGAGTGCATGATTTAAATATAAGATGCTGTTCCTTGAACTTTAGTTAAGCTTTATTCGAACAGCCCAGAAGCCTGAAGTCTGAAATGTTACAGTGGAAGGTGACTGGCAAACAGAAGTTCAGGGTCATCTGAGTAGACTTAATGAAGATACTTTGCAAAGCAATCACCACATCTATGACTAGATTCCTAGTGGCTAGGAAATCACATTGTGAGCAGTGAATACTACATTCCAAGATGAAAAAACATGGTTCATCAAATAACTAGGTCTATGTTGTGAAGTCTTCACCTGACAAAGGGGATGCGCTCTGAACACTTGTGATTTCAAATAAACCTGTTGGACTATAACCTGGTGTCATGTGACTTCTGACTATAAAATCAGTCACAATCTTATTAAATGATAGAGCAGGCTCAAGTAGCCTACTCCTGCCCCTAGTTCATATATTCATATACAAAGGAATTACATAAAAGTCTTAAGCCTTTTTAAAAACATTACTCAAAGCTTTTCAACACAAGAACAGGTTTAACCAGGCACAGAGGGCATTAGATGATACAACTTGATCTAGTACTCCAAATAATAGCAGAGTAGAGGATGTCGCGTTTCAACAATTATGCATATACAAAGAGGAAGACAATTCAGGCTAGGAAATTGTTAAAAAGCTACAGATAAAGTTGGATGAGTTGCTGGTGCAGGTGAAGATGTAGGAAGAGATCTGACAAAGGGAGAAAAACTAAGACAAGAAGAAATCAAGAGATCAAGAGAACACTTCCGCCATCTGCAAACCATAACTCATCCCTCACATCAGCTCTCCGCAATAAAAAACAAAACAGAATCCCCCTCGTCCTCATGTACCACCCCACCAACCTCTGGATCCAACGCATCATCATCTGACACTTCTACCATCTGCAAAATCCAAACCCACCACCAGAGACATTTTCCCCTCCCCACCGTTATCTGCCTTCCAGGGGGCCACTCTCTCCGTGACTCCCTTGTCTGCTTCACACTCCCCTCCAGACCCACCACACCTGGCACTTTTCCCAGCAACTGCAGGAAATGCTACACCTTCCCCTACACCTCCCCCGTCCCTGGCCCCAAGAAGACTTTCCACATCAAGCAGATGTTCACCTGCACATCTGCTAATGTGGTATACTGCATCCACTGTTCCCGTTGTGGCCTCCTCTACATCGGGGAAATCAAGCAGAGGCTTGGGGACCACTTTGCAGAACAGCTATGCTCTGAACAACTGCACCTCCCAGTCTCGAACTATTTCAACTCCCCGTCCCATTCCTCAGACGACATGTCCATCCTGCCTGGACCTATCTCCTCCCGACCTCCCCACCTACACTCACCTTTACTAGCTCCATCCCTGCCTCCTTGACAGGTCTGTCTCCTCTCCACCCATCTTCTCCTTTATTCATCTACTATCCGCCTCCCACTCTCTCCCTATTTATTTCAGAACCCCCTTCCCCTTCCCCATTTCTGAAGAAGGGTCTAGGCCTGAAACATCAAGTTTTCCTGCTCCAATGATGCTGCTTGGAGAAATGGGTTCATCCAGCTCTACACCTTTTTATCTCAGATTCTCCAGCATCTGTAGTTCCCACTGTCTCTGAAACAAGAAGAAATCAGTTGGGGTAGGGCAGAAGTATGGATTTACAAAGGCAGTCCTGTAAGTGGATTTTGGGAGTAAGTTGAATTTGCAACTATAATTACACCTGAAAAATTTCACAAAGGATATTAATTGTGTTATAAAAGGTAATCAGAATTAACACAATCCCTCAACGTCTGTACCTAAAATCATATTCTCAGACGCGAGCTGATCCTTGGTTTCCTGAAACTCTTGACGTAAATGTGACAGCTGGATTTCATAGGAATCCTTCTCATTGTCTTTGGCTTGTTTCAAGGCAATTAACTTGTCATTCAAATCAGCAATCTCATCAATTTTCTGATTCAGACACTTCTTCAGGTAGGCAATGACATCATGCAAGTCTTTGCCAAGCTGCTCATGCTTCTCAACCATGTCACTTCTTGATACTTCCAATTCATCTAACCTCCGTTGGTACCTTAACAGTATCACAACATTATGAATTAATTAGAATCAACATAAAATTCTGACAATATTTTTCTTATTCCTTATAGGATATCATATTTATAGAATATTTGAAGACTGCAATTTTTTGATGTTCAACTGTGGACAATTAGTAAAGAAATTTGTGGCAATTACTTCACCGCTCTTTAGCAAACAAATTAGGTGTTAACAGAAGTAATTACCATTAATCTCTCTTTAATCTTTCCTCTTTTAATTTGAGGTTCATACAGAGACAGTATTGGTATCAGTTAGTTTCTTCTGCTTTGGCCCAGCAGTCATTAAATTTAGATTAGATTCCCTACAGTGTGGAAACAGACCCTTCAGCCCAACAAGTCTACACTGCCCCTTGGAGCATCCCACCCAGACCCATCCCCTATAACCCATACACCCCTGAACGCTACAGGCAATTTAGCACAGCCAATCCACCTAGCCTGCACCTCTTTCGTCGGTGGGACAAAACCAGAGCACTCGGAGGAAACCCATGCAGACACGGGGAGAATGTGCAAACTCTGCACAGACAGTTGCCTGAGGCTGGAATTGAACCCGGGTCCCTGGTGTTGTGAGGCTGCAGTGCTAACCACTGAGCCACCATGCCACCCATTTAGACAATGAGTGATAAAAGAGAATTGGCAGCATTACACCTAACTTCCAATATTCTGTACAAATTTAAGGTTTTTTTTCTAAACTGAAACTCTCCTTCTCACAAAAATCAGCTATTTCCTCATTAGATCACCACCCGTAGTCTACCTTAGCCTTTCTTCAGCTGGAATATTTCACTGCTTCTTAGGCTATTCTTCCATTCCCAAATCTCTTTGATCGTGAACTGATCCACAACTCTGCTGTCTTATGAGCTTTCCCACACCAGGTTCTACACAACCAAATGCAAGTTTTACATTGTACAATTAATGTATTACATTAAAGCCACAAATTTAAAGTAACCATCCTTATGTTCAAATACCTCCAATGGTCTTACTCATTTCTATCTCTGTCAGTTAACATGGCAGAGATTGTTGGCTTACTCGCCATGCTGGATGGTTATTGTACAGCCATTTTGTCACCCTCATCATCAGTGCAGCCTCCTATGAGATGATGTTGCTCTACTCCACTTGGAATTTATATGATCGGGTCTGTTAAGTTGTGTTGAGTAATTTCCGGTTCTATTCTGCATGGGTATACGGGGTCTAATTCCACATGTTTGTTGATTGTATTACAGGTTGAAAATCAGGCCTCTAGGAATTCCTGTGTGTGTGTCTGCGGTTGGCTTAAGGTAGGATGGTCACATTGCCCCTGTTAAATTGATGGAATTCATTGTCCGAGTACACTGAGATAAGGGCAAGTTCATTGTGCCATTTTGCTGCTAGCTGGTGCTCGTGTATCCTGATGGTTAGTTTCCTTCTGGTCTAGCCAGTGTAATGTTTGTTGCTGTCATTGCAAGGTATTTTGCAAACTACATTGGTCCTGCATGTTGGTCCTTACTCCTTCTTGCATAGTTCTGAAGAAGAGCACCTATACAAGGTACTTGCTAACAACAGATATCCGAACAACTTCATCCACAGGTGCCTACTAGAGAGACAGTGCCAGGAGGACACAGCACACCCCAAGACACTGGCCACACTACCCTATAATCAAGATTATATCAGAACTGACAATGAGACTCCTATGACCACTAAAAATCATGGTAGAGCACAAACCCCCAGCTACACTTTGACAAACACTCACAAAGACCAAAGACCCCATACCCATGAATGCAGGACCAAAGTAGTCCAAAGTAGGACAAAAGAACCAATGACTGCAACAAACATCAGCCAGACCAGAAGTAAACTAACCATCAGGATACACAAACACCAGCTAGCAGCAAAATGACACAACATATTTTCCCACATCTCAGTACACTTGGACAATGAAGACCATCAATTTAACAGGGACAACGTGACCATCCTAGTTCAAGCCAAACACAGACACACACAGGAATTCCTAGAGGCCCAGTTTTCAACTTGCAATGCAATCAACAAACATGTGGAATTAGACCCCATGCAGAACAGAACCAGAAATGACACAACTCAATTTAATGGACTGGATCATATAAATTCCAAACGTAGTAGGACAACACCAATTCATAGGAGATCGCACTGATGATGTTACCTAGCATGGTGACAAAATGCCTGTACGATAACCAGCCAGCTTGGCGAGCAAGCCAATAACCTCGTCCACAACCTGAGCCAGAAATCCTTGCAAGAATCTTAAAGTTACCATAAAATTTCTGAGTCCCTTTCCTATCAAATATCCCTTGCCTTCATTCCATAATTGATGGTCGTGTTGTAGAGTTCTTCATCAAATCTCTTCACCTTCCTTTCCTCCTTGATCCCTTCCATCAAGCTTTTTGTTATCTTTTTCTTTTGTTATCCTTCTCTGGTTCAACAGCCTTTCTTATCCTTAAACCTTCTGTGAAACATTTTTCAATATTAAAAACATTATCGACAAAAAAGCTGTTATGGTCTGTTACAGAACATAATTTTGCTGCAATACAATCCTTATACAGAAGAACAATTACACTTGTGCTGCAATTACTTATACAAATAATATTATTTATACAAAGTAACCATTATTGTAATATTCATGCCTCAGACTATTTACAGTTTTTATTTTACAGTAGTTTGTAGTTCCTGTAATACATATTATTTTACTCTCACACATTCCATATCCACTGAAGTATAATTGCTGGGGCATTTTCAGTATGCAGTAAAGCAAAAAAAAAAACACAAAAGAACTGCAAATGCTGGAAATCAGAATCAAAAACATAAATTGCTGTAAAAAGTCAATACGTCTGGCAGCAGCTGTGGAGAGAAACCAGAGTTAACATTTCAGGTCCATTTTAGAACTGGTTGTAGCCAAGAGGAGGTTGGTATATGTGCTGTAGACAGGGTGGAACACTGGGGAGGAGTAAATGATCGGTGGTTGTGGAGCCCAGAGGACAGAACAACAGTTAGGCAAACAAAAGAATGGTTAAACTTCTCACTGGGAGAATGAATAGCTGCTAATAAGGACCATTAGTAGCTAACAATGGGTTGGTTGTGATAGCAGCCCTTGTGATGACAAGGTGTGTGGAGATACGGTAAGGACAGGGAGAAGGTAATCAGGCCCTAAAGTTATTGAACTCGATATTAAGTCCTGAAGGGTGTCGGGTCCCCAAGCAAAAAATGAGGTACTGTTCTTCTAGCTTGCATTGAGCTTCACTAGAACACGACAGCAAGCTCAAGATAAAGATGTTGGCTAGAGAACACAGTGCAGTGTTGAAGTAGCAGGCAACAGGAAGCTCAGGGTCATTTTTGCAGACAGAAGCTAAGTGTTCTGGAGAGTGGTCACCCAATCTGCATTTTGTCTCTCCAATGTAAAGCAAATCTCAGTGTGAGAAGTGAATACAGTAGATTATATTGAGTGAAGTGCAGGTAAATCACTGTTTCACTTGGAAGGTGTGTCTGGGGCCTTGGACAGTGAGGAGGGAGGAAGTAAATGGGCAGGTGTTACACCTGTGATTACATGGGAAGATACCATGGGGCTGTGAGAAGTGTGGAAGCTGAAAAGGAGTGGACCAAGATGTCCCAGACTGAACAATCCCTGCAGAAGACTGACAAGGGAAGGAGAGAAATACGTGACTGGTAGTGGCATCCAGACGGAGGTGGTTGGAATGGTGGCTTATAATCCTTTGGATGTGGATGCTAGTGGGGTGATAAGTGAGGACCAGGAGACCCTATTGCTGTTGTGGAAGGGAGGAGAAGAGGGGAGGGCTGAAATCCGGAAGATGAGTTGGACATGGCTGAGGGCCCTCTGAACCACGCTGGTGGGAATACTCAGTTGAGGGGAATAAAATGGACATTTTGGAGGCTCCCTAGCAGAAGCTGGCATCAATGAAACAGCTGCAATGGAGACAGAGAAACTGGGAGAATGGAATTGAGTATTTACAAGCAGCAGGGTGTGAGGATGTATAGTCAAGATAACTGTGGGAGTTGGTGGGTTTCTGTGGATATTAATGGCCAGTCTATCCACAGAAATGGAAATAGAGGTGTTGAGGAAGGGAAGGGAGGAGTCAGAGATGGACCATGTGTAGGTGAGAGCAGCATGGAAACTGGAAGTGAAATTGATAAACTTTTCCAATTCCAGATGAGAGAGGGAAGTGGCATCAATGATGTCATCAACCTACTCAAGGAAGAGCTGTGGGTGGGGGCCTGAGTAGAACTGGAACAAAGAATGTTCCATGTACCCCACAAAAAGACAGTCATGACTGGGGACCAAACGAGTACCCATGGCGACAATTTTGACCTAAAGAAAGTAACAGGAGTTAAAGGAGAAGTTGTTCAAAATGAGGATGAGTTCAGCCAAGCAGGGGAGGGTGGTGGTGGATGGGAACGGTTCAAGCGGTTTTTCTTCGAGGAAGCAGCTGAAGCTTATGAACTGGAAATTCTGAAATTGACATAAAGCATCAGAAGAATTGGGGATGTAAATGTGAAGAGAAAAAGTTGAGTCAATATAGGAAGAGATGAGTTCTGTTGGCCAGGTGCAGGTAGAAAGAATGAGTCTGTTCAGGCAGTCCTCTTTGTGTATTTTGGAACAGAGGTAGAAGCAGATTGTGCTGGTTTGGGGGACTATGAGCTTGGAGACAATGGATGGGAGGTGAAGCTGCAATTTACCCGTGAAATAATTCCACAGAGGCTGGTATCCCATCCCCAAGTCAACCTTTACTTACAATTGTACAGTCTTTTACTACAGTACTGCCGCATAGAGAGTCAGGCACCAGTGTGTCAGTGTCCCTAACGCTCAAGCTTTTTATGTCTGCCAGGGCTCCCTGATTGGACCAGGTCCCCACTCAGGGAATTCATATTCTATGAAGACCAGCTGGCTGTCCTTACTACAAGCACTATGGCCCTCTCCTCGAGTCTGTGGAAGCTGGACTTTTCTCTTAGAGAACCTCCTGAGGTGTTTCAGCACCAGGTTGCGTTCCTCCAACTCGCTGTCTGAGACAGGTGGAGTGTAACATTTGAGAGGTCGCCTCTTACACCAGGAGCACCTTGGTACTTCCACTCTCTTCTTTCAGTGTCAAGACGGCTACTTCCATCATGTGCATCTCTGATTCAGAAGACACAACAACAATTAATGGAGTGGGTGAGCCATGGGTTCCAGCAGCATTTCTGAAGGTTCTGAGGGACCGGGCATGTTTGCAGATTTGTGGCTTTTATATGGTCCACATGCTTATTCAGGACTGTCTTATGTACCCAACATTTACACATCACTGGTCCTGACCTCGTGTCACCTATCCCTCTTACCCATGCAGGGCCATTGCCGTGATTCTTACACCAAACTTTGCCCTGTATCAAAGTATTCCTCACTCTTCGGTCTGGCATTGGAGTTCCTGATACCATTTCACTCTCACCCGCAGGTCTAGGAAAATCAGACTTAACATGATGCAGAGTCTTCTATCCATTAGCAACTCTGCAGGTGCATTCCTTGTAGTTGCATGTCGGGTGGCTTCTAATCAAACAAAAACTATGATAGCTCAGTACCTGCAGCAATAGCAAACTGTAGCAATTGCTTCAATCCAGCCTTCAAAGTTTGGACTGCTCTTTCGTAAAATATAGAAGCTATCAATCTCTGTCCTGAATATATTCAATAGCCTTCTACGTCAGAAAATTTTGAAGATTCGCCACTCTAAGAGAAGTAATTTCTCCTTAGTACAGTACTAATTGGCCCTTTAGCACCTTCAACATATTAAAAGATTCAAAGTCTTTTCATTGGAACGTTATTATTTCCTTATATAACATCATATCAACGATTTATAGAGCAAAAATTCCCAACGGGTAGTTTTGAAGGAACATCCTAAGAAAGGAGAAAACTGTAGAATCTAATCCCAGCATTAATCATAGAATCCCTACAGTGTGGAAGCAGGTCATTCGGTCCGCTGACTCTCCGAAGAGCATTCCACTCATACCCTCCAACTATCGCTGCAATTCCCATGGCTAATCCACCTTGCCTACACATCTTTGGTCTGTGGGAGGAAACTGGAGCACCCGGAGTAAACCCATGCAGACACAGGGACAACATGCAAACTCCACACAGACAGTTGCCCAAGAGTGGAATCAAACCCAGGTCCCTGGTGCTATGAGGCAGCAGTGCTAACTACTGAGCCATTGTGCTGCCCAAACAAGGCCTATGCAGTTGAAAGATGAATTAAAATCAAGAATTCTGGGAAAGAGAGTTGTGAATGGAAATTAAGACACTTCTGTCCAACAAATATTTAGGTTTAGGGAATTCCTGTTCATTTTGTACTGATGTGAGTCATGGGTCAATTTTGAATTATTTGCTGTTACTAACGTATATGCAAAAATTGACAGCGTTTTTTCAGATGATGTTGCTCAGGATGAACATGCGAATGAGCAATAGAAGATGGTCCAAGGATACATCCTTGAGGGGAAAGTAGTGGCAACAGTGCAGGAGAGGCATGAGAAACCATTTCAGGCAATTTCTGACTATGACTAGATAAGAACAGAACCAGGTGAATGTCATTCCAGCCAGCCAGATGACAGTGAAAGAAGAATCAGAGGATAATGGTGCAGTCAATCTCACCAAAGGTGGCAGATAGATCAAGCAGATTTCTTCTACCTTGCTCACACAGGATACCATTTGTGAACTTGATAAGAGTTGTCTGGGGAATGTGGTGGGGTGGGGCTGGGGTACCTAAATGTAGACATGAAGGGAATAAAAAGAGGCAAGGATTTAGGAGTGACAGGATCTTTGGGAGGAAAGTTTGGATACAACGCCAGAGAAGGAAAAACCAGCAAAACGTGCAAATGACACAGTGGTCAGACAAAAATATCTCAGAACATGATCAATAAGTTAATTTCCAAGTATGACTTTTTTTGTACTGGTTTTACCCTTTGGGATGGAGGTAGTCAGTGTAGAATTGATCAAAAATAAACTGTTGGAGAAACTCAGCAGGTCTGGCAACAGCTGTGGAGATAGAAAGAATTAACAGTTCAAGGCCAGTAACCTTCTTCAAAAAGGTGCCAGACCTGCTGAGTTTTTCCAGCATTTTCTGTTTTTGTTTCAGGTTTCCAACATCAACTGTTCTTTATTTTATGTCAGAATTGGTCAGTAGTGGTGTGTGGAAGAGATGCGATGGTTTGAAGTATGGAGAATCAGAGTTTGTAAACGGCATCAAGATGGGGAAGAAAGGACTCTGGTCCCAATGTCAGCAATGGGAGGGGGACTGGGGTTGGGGGCAAGCAGAGGCACAAGCAGTAGGCTGGCTAGTACTGCTACCTCACAGCACCAGGGGCAAAGGTTTAATTCCACCCTCAGGCAACTTGTCTGCGTGGAGTCTGCACATTCTCGCCATGCCTGCGTGGGTTTCCTCCGGGTGCTCCGGTTTCCTCCCACAGCCCAAGATGTGCAGGCTGGGTGGATTGCCCAGGGGGAACGTCGGGTTACAGGGGTAAGATGGGGGTTGGGGGGTGGGTTAGGTATGGATGGGATGCTTTTAGGAGGGTCAGGGTGGACCTGATGGGCCAAATGGCCTGCCTCCACACAGTCAGGATTGTCTGGGTGGAGGTAGTAAGCCTGTTTCTGGAGGTACAGGCTTGCTGACATTCTCTGTATTGTATGTATCAGGCCAAAGAGAAGAAGTGCTGGAGAAACTCAGCATGGTTGGGAGCAGAGATAGTAGGAACTGCAGACGCTGGTAACCAGGTGTACAGCTGGATGAACACGGCAGGCCAAGCAACTTTCCTGCTCCTCCTGTGATGCTGCTTGGCCTGCCGTGTTCATCCTGCTCGACACCTTGATATCGTTGTTTGGGTGCATCTGTGGAGAGAGAGAGAGAGAGAGAGAGGGTGGGAGGTCGGGCTCTGCATTGCTGGGGGTAGGAACGAGCGAGCGTGCCTGTGCTCCTCTTTCCACGGCCCTACACTCACCTGGTCACCTTTCTCTCCAAGTCCCTGATCTGGGTCATGTACAGCTCCTTCGCCGAGGAGGTCAGCTCCGGCTTGTCGTCGGGCGGGTTCCGTCCGCCGGGCTTCTCTTTCTTCTTGGCCGGCCCCATGTTCGCCGCACTACCACCGGTGCCGCTCCACCTCGCCGCTCGCCGATTGCTAGGAGACGCCGGCCCATAGCAACCGGATAAATCCAGGGGCGCGTGCGCACGGGGGCTCGCCCAGCTCACGCAAGGAAAGGGGCGGTGCCGCAGAACTCTCGCGAGACCTCATCGTTGGGCACGTGGTCTTGAAGATCCCAGGTCCACCGAGAAGGATACATTTGTTGCAGTGATAATGAGAACTGCAGACGCTGGAGAAAGTTGTATTTCCCCCTGGGGTAAACGTAAAGGTTTTTATTTTTAAATCTTAAGGGGAGTGTTGAAAGGTTAGCTTCCCTGCCCAATTTAGAATTTTCTCTTCAGGGAGGAGAGAGGAACCTCATGTTTTACCAGCCTTCGCTCGTCAAGCGCACCTCAATTCATTTGGATTATTGTTCACTTAAGCATTAAGGGCTATGGAGCAAAAGCAACCATATGGCATTGGCAATGATCAACTTTAGGGTTGGGTCGGAAGGTTAGAAACATGGAATTTGTACAGTGTGGAAGCAAGCCATTCAGTCCATCAAGTCCACACCATTCCTCCGAAGAATATCCCCGCCGTCCACTCACCCTGTAAGCCTGCATTTCTCACGGCTAATCAACCGAGCCTACATATCACTAGACCATATGGGAAATTTAGCGTGGCCAGTTCATCTAACCCACATCTTTGGACTGTGGGAGGAAACTGGAGCACTTAGAGGAAATCACACAGACGCGGGGAGAATGCGCAAATGCACACAATAGCCCAAGTCTGGAATCGAACCCAGGCCCCTGGTGCTGTGAGGCAGCAGTGCTAACGACCGAGCCTCAGTGCCACCCTAAAAGAATTTAAAACACCAAAAAAAACAGATCAGCCATGATCTTATTGAATGGCAGAACCAGCTTAAGGGGCTGCATGGCCAAGTCCTACTCCTGACTTGTATGTGTTAATGTTACACAACTGTTAATATGTTCTTCTGAGGACGTACCTTTATATAGGGGAGTACCTGTATTCTTTCAATGACATAGTGAATTGTATGACGTTATTTTGACTAGAAATAACTAGATTCAGTTCCCCTAATCCAGACGCAACTGTTACAAGTTGAAGTTTACAACTGGCCATGGTCCCAAGTTTGATTTCAGGTAGTCATTGGATCTCAAGTGATCTCAGCTTCTAAGTATTTCAACGTTCTTGTGGCCATGTTTCAACATAAGTCATCTTCTGTGTAAAAGTAGAGCCTTTATCTTGGAAATCCAGCAGATATATGGGATCACCACCAGCTGCAAGTGCCCCTCCAAGCCACTCATCATCCTGACTAGAAATTATATTGCCTTTCCTTCATGGTAACTGGGTGAAAATTCCTGAACTCCCTCTTGAAATACCATGATATAATCCTACACCAAATGGACTACAATGGTTGAAGAAGGCAGCTCACCACTACCTTCTCAATGACAAATAAGGATGAGCTATAAATTCTGGCGAGCCAGTGAACCCCATTCCCAATTTTAAATTGAATGTTGATTTCACTCTTTGTGCACCTTCTCTGAAGCTGTAACATTGTATTCTTTGCTCTGGCCTATTACCATAATGCATTTTGTGTGGTATGATCTGCCTGTACTACACGCAAAACAAAACTTCTTATTGTACTTAGGTACGTGACAAAAATAATTCAAATCAAATCAATTTATCTAATGTCTTCACTGCATCCGGTATGTATTTTAGAATCCAGGCTCTTGATGTCATCTTAAACCTCAGGAACTCAAGTACATAATGGTCATTTCTGCAGATTCTGTCATTTTAATAAAAACAGGTTGTATCTTTCATCAGAATGACTGTATTTTCAGAAGAATTAGGGAGTCTGCTCCATGATGACACTGCACCTGCTTTGCTTACCGTGGTCTTTGGATTTTTTGAAATAAATTGTACTTTGAAATGTTAAGAACCTCGTGCACATATGCTTGAAGTTGTGTAATAACATTTCTGAACAGTTGATTAAAAACATCTAGTATTTATGTAAGGATGGATGCTATTTAGTTGATGGTGTTTACCCTCCATACAACTGTATTATAAACCTCAATTTAACTACTGACACACCCTTTTGATGTGCCATCTTGACATTATGAGAGGTAGTCTATAAATAAAGTGTTTTCCTTTCTCCTGAACATGTCACCTGGCTGAACATCTGTTTTGGCTCAATGTTAGATTTTTAACTGGTAATGTGCCAGTGATTAATGGTGCTATAAAAATGCAACATGTTGTTTTAGTCCAGAACAATATTTAACCATCATTGGAATTCCTCAGGGACTTGACTTTATTTGCAGTGAGAATAAAATGGAACATTCTCCAGGACACAGGGCAAGGAGTAAAAATGAAAGGGTTGAAAAAAGACCACAGGGCCATTGAATTTGAGACTTTTATAAAACTCAGACCAGCTGAACAGTGAAAAAGTGTGGTGAAGAAGATATTAATCCATAATACATAATGAACCCAATTCCAAAGAAATGCTCCACATGCATGTCAAACATTTTCACTGGTTTATGCTGAAATTCAGTACACACAGAACTGTGACTCCAATACAAAACTGAGTGCACCAACATCTCCATAACAACGGTATCTCTGAACCTCCCCTTAAGCACTTTGAACAGTGGTAGCAGCTGATGATTGTCTACTTATTAACAGATCCCAATGATTCACTGAGACCATGTTCCAATGTATGCTCTAGCTGTTGAGAACTCCACACCAGGAGAACAGGAGGAGAAGCATTTACCTAATAATCCAGGTTCAAAAAAGCACAGTTAAGATTGGGAGCACAACTTGTGCTGTGATCCTGAGGAGGAAGGTCAGTTTGAGGCCATTCTAGTTCATGCAGCCAGAGAAGGATTACAGGCCCTCCCCCAATCCCGTCCTCCATCTTCCCATCCCAGCACCAGCAATTCCTTCAATGATTCTGGTCACCACTCCCAGCTTTCTATGAAGTTGAGTTTCTTGCCATCAGTCCTTAATTTGTCTAAATTCAATGTTACCTTGGGCTAATATTTCAATTACAACCCTTTCTTCTCATCATACTACACCCTGTATTGATGCCTCTTCCTAAGTGTTTCTGCTGTCTTTCAATTCAATTCTTTATTCCTCAAAGATTTAACAAGGAGAGATAAGAAAGTTGAATTTAAACAAATCATAGAATCCCTACAGTGTGGAAAGAGGTTGTTTGGCCTATTGAGTTTGCATAACCCTCCGACAGCACCCCACCTAAACTCTGCCCGCCACCCGATCACCGCAATCCTGCACTTACCATGGCTAATCCACCTAACCTGCACATCCCTGGATGCTATGGACAATAAAACATGGCCAATCCATCCAACCTCTACACCTTTGGACTGTGGAGAAAACTCACGCAGAAATGGGGAGAACGTGCTAACTGCACACAGACAGTCATCCAAGGCTGGAATCGAATTTAGGTCCCTGGCGCTCTGACGTAGCAGTGCTAACCAGCTAACCACCATGCCATCCACATGTGGCTGGGTTTAGAATACAAAATGGCTGAAAAAAGTGAAAAACGAAAGTTTGAAAGGCTCTGTCAGAAAATGATCAGTGAAACATTTCCTCTTCTGTCTGTAAATGTAGGCCAAGAACCAGTTAATTACTTTACCAAACTGTTGTAATATCATTCTTGAGCTGCTCACTCCCTAGTTCAAGGCCAAGTTGTGTTTGGAATTAATTCCCCCATTTCTTGAATTTTATTCCCTGCACCTATATTAAGGCAATATCTGGGGTCTAGGGGGCATGAACTCTCTAATATCTTGGCCATGGATTATTGATAAAGCCAAGTGTATGTGCAGTGTGTTATTGGTTCATAAGAGTCCATTGTGCATTGTTTGTGTGGGCCAATCTCACCCACTTCCTAGCAAGGCAGGAGGTCACATGCGACTGGACTTGGAATCCAGAGGCCACCTGTAATGCTCTGCCCATCAATGGTAATTGTGGGGAATTTAAATTCATAACTACATCTGGAATAAGTTCTAATCACTAATAAAAATAATAATCTGGGGTCAGAATACTACATCTCCCACCTAACAGCACCATTGGCGTAGCTCTTCCCTCCCTCCTCTTCCCGCACGGTGTTTAAAACAATGGCTCACCATCTTCTCCAGATCAATAAATGCTGGTCTCAACAGTGATGCCTACATCCCATGAATGATTTTAAAGAAAAAAAAATCACAGAACCAATGGATTGTCATGTGGTTCACTAATGGCCTTTGGGTAAGGAAATTACCAAGTCTGGCATATGTGTGACACCAGGCCCATGATGATGTGATTGACCCTTAACTGTCAGCTGAAAGAGCTGAGCATGCCATTCATTAGGGATGAGTAATCAAGGTGACCTTGTTAGTGAGGTGCACATCCCAATACTGAATTAAAGAAAAGGACTATTTTGAGATGGATGAAGAGCCTGAACTCACCCAATGAGATGTAAATGCCTGCTTACAGACAGGACTCAATGGATCTTCAGTCAGGAGTTCAGCATTAATTTCTTTTTCTTGCCGTTAGCAGAGGGCCTCTGTCCTAGCTCAGTTTTACACTGCAACCAACAGCTGAGATCAGCCAAAACAACAAAGACTGGCTGTCAGATCTGGGCCCTCTAATCAGTAGGGCCTTACAAGACATAGTTACACACATAAGGCTCTTGAGGTTCACGGAGTGCGAGGACACATTCATTCAAGAGGAATGGTCACCAACACCTTTCAGCAGCTTTTCCCCTTGTGTTGCCCGCGAGGTTTTATTTCCACAGCATTGTACAGTGCAATACAAGGCTATGCCCTCTATGGTGATGTGCTCAAATTTTAGTTTCTCCCTTTCTCTCAGCACCCAGTCTCAACTCCTCCACCTCAGCAGTGAACAGCTGCCCATCAGTGCTGCCTGGCAGAAATAACCTCTCAGGGCAGCTGGGCTTTCGGGTCGGAAGAAAGACTGGACAGCGATCCTGAAGAGAGGCTCATTCAGAGTCATTCTCTATCCTAAACTACGGCATTGGTGGGTCAAGGAGATGGATTAATGGGGGAGGTGGACCTGAAAATTTGGCTTGTTAGACACACATCTTTCTTCATATTGTTGGTGAGTTGGGTTCAAGATAACGCTGCAATGATGCACCAATTTTTAGTGCTGGGCAACAATTCCATATTTCACACATGTATGTCAAGTGCTGAAAGGGGCTCGAACAACTTTTCTTGTCGTACAGTTTCATCTCTTCAGCTGTGTGGCCTTTGTCTGAAAGATGAGCTTCGGTTAAAGTTTGCAGCATTGCAGCTGAGCAATCTTCATTCAAGCTTTGACAGGTCTATCCATCCAAATCGTCATCTTCTGCAGAAAGTCAACTTTCTGAAAACTGAGAAAGTAAAATGAAATTAAAAGTAAATTATTGGAGCTACTGGCTGACAAGTGCTGGGGTCCTGGTCAACATTCTTTCTAATTTTTTTTCCATCTACGTGGACCTCTGAGGTCTGTGCACGGCAGCAACTTCTCGGACTGATAATCAATGTCACGATTGTCATGTTGAAGCCGCTCTCCAATTGGGAAACCTTGGAGCAGTTGCACATAACTGTGCAGCTTAAAGGAAGCATTGGTCCTGATGGACTTCTTCATATGGTTTTAAAGGAAGTGGCTAGTGAGATAACTGATCCATTGGTTTTGATTTTCCAAAACTCCCTTGATTCAGGACATTCTCATTTGGTTGGATGATAGTGAACATAACCCTATTATTCAAAAAGGAAGGATGGCAGAAAGCAGGAAAATGTAGCCAATTTGCTTAATACTAAATAGGGAAAATGTTAGAAGCTAATGTTAAGAGTTTATGGCAGGGGAACTTGGTTAAGTTTGAGGTGATCAGTCAGAGTCGACATGGTTTGTGAAAGAGAAATCATGTTTGACCAATTGGAGTTCTTCAAGAAGACACCATTTGTTGTGGTTGAAGTGGGGGGGAGTGATGGATGAACTGTACTTGGGTTTCCAGAAGGGATTTTATAAGGTGAAGAATCAAAAATTATTGCAGAAAACTAAGGGTCACAGTGTAGGGGATATCACACTGGCAGAAACAGGAGACTGGCTGGCTAACAGGAAACAGATTGTAGGCATTAATTGGCACTTTTCAAGTTGGCACAATGTAACCAGTAAAGTGCCACAGGGATCTGTGCTGAAACCTCAATTGTTTATAATTTATGTAAATAACTTGGATGAAGGGACAGAAGGTGTAGTCGACAAATTTGCTGATGACACAAAGATAGATGGGAAAGCAAATTGTCATGAAGATGTAAGGAAGCTACAAACAGGTATTGATAGGCTAACCAAGGGGACAAATATGTGCCAAATGCTATGTAATGTGGCAAAGTGAAATTGTCCATTTTGGCAGGAAAAATGAAATGAAAACCATCTGATCTAAATGATGAGAAACTGCAGAACTTGAAAATGCAGAGCGGTCTGTTTGTCCTTGGGTATGAATTACAACAGTATGGTATGCAGGTACAGCAAATAATTAGGAGAGGTGATTGATTGTTACAACATATCCCTAGAGAAATTGAATACAGAAGTAGTGAGGTTATGCTTGATTTATGCAGGTCATTGGTGAGACTGCATTGACAGTCTTGTGTGCCGTATTAGTCACCTAAATAAGGAAGAATGTAAATGTATTGGAAGCAGTTAATTTAAGGTTTGCTCAACTGATACCTTGATGCGTTGGAACAGGGTAGGAAAGGGTTGTTTGGACAGACTAGGCTCATATTTGTTAGAGTTTAGAAGAGATAGCTTGATAGGCACGTATAATATCCTGAGGGATTTTTACAGGGTGGTTTTTATAGTGGGCAAATATAGAACCGGGGTAACTGTTTAAAAATCAGGGTTTAAATCAGAGGTGAGGCAAAATTTTTAGAAGTGTTTTCAGCATTGGGTTGAAAGGTAATCAGTGGCAGGCAGGAATGTGGATTTGAGGTTACAATCAGATCAGCCTTGAAAAACAGTGCAGGCTTAGCAAAAGTTTATCTATCTCAGATTTCAAGTTAACAATTGATGCATCATCCATGGCTATTGCATACAAAAGTTCCAAACATCTACCCTTTTGTGTGTTGAAGTGCTTCCTAACAATTCTCCTGAACTGTCTGGCCCTAACTGTTAGACAATGTCCCCTAGTTCTAGAATCCTGTCTTTCCTGTTAATATCTTGAGGATTTCAATCAGCTCACCCCCTAACCTTCTAAATTCTAGAGCAGGGGGGTTAACCCTAATACCCGACTAATATTCATCCCTCAAGCAACAACACAAAAATATATTATCTAGTTATAGTTGCATTGTTGTTTGTAGGAGCTTGTTGTGAGTAAATTGGCTGCTGCATTTCTTACATTCCAAGAATGACTACATTTCAAAGTCTATTATTAAGGGAGCTTTAACAATCCCCTTGGAAAAGCATAGTATAATTTTTAAACATGTCGACATGGGAAGGAAGACTTCATTTGGCAAATTTATTAGAATTCTTTGAGGTTGTAATAGTAAGACAGATAAAGGAAAACAATCAATGTACCATATCTGAATTTCCAAAAAAAATGTTCAAATAAGATTTCACACAGAAACCTAATTGGCAAGCTAAATGTTCATAGATTTTTTTTGGGGGGGTGTAATTTATTACCATAAATTAGGATTTGCTAATCGAAAGGATGCAGCAAGTGGACATACACAGGAGATTTTTCAAATCGGCAGCATGTGACTAGCAAGAGTTTCATAAAGACTAGTACCAGAGCTTCAGCTATTTGTAATATAAATGAGTAACTTGGGACGAAGAGACAAGCAACCAGCCCTTAAAATGCATGGGGGCAGTGGTCACATTGTCCCTGAAAGCAGCCAAAGTCCTAGGAAAATTCAATCACTGGCACAACCAATCAGACAGAAGTCTCTCTCCCAACCAGCGTGGACCGAATCGGTGAGGGCATCAGCAGAGAATGCAGCAGTCAGAATGTGAATGTGGCAATGAGCAAGGGTGGAGAAAGCAGGCTCACTGAGACAGGAAGTACAGACAAATGGGAAGCCAGGCAGGTGAGGCCTGGGTGCAAGGAGCAAGGCTGGGTTCCAGGGTGGGGAACAGAGTCTGGGGCTGCAAAGGAGAATGAGAGTCTGCGACGAAGAGAGAACAAATTCAAAGAGGGTAAGGGTCTGTAATGTAGGGGGGGGGGGATGTCAATGGGGGATAGAGGTTGCGAAGTTGAGCGAGAAAAACAAAGAATATTCAGTAAATAGGGGTCCAGGAAAATTGAAGTAATGAATTTCTTGCAAATGAATGTGGAATCTCTGGCTTAACGGTTTTAGAAGCTTTGATACAGGAGGAAAAATGTAGAGGATGCTGAAGCAGTGTTCACTGCATAAGTCGGATAATATAACATTGAACAGTTTTATTTCATACAAATTTGTATTTATGCATTAAAACATCTTGAAGTGTCTCTCATACTGTAAGCATATTCTTGAGATACAGGGGTGCTGATAGAGGCAAGTATACAATTACTTATCTGTGATCTCACCAGTCCACAGGAAGCCTGTTTAGGCTGATGGCTTTTTGTGTTTAAAGTCTGTGTCAGGTTTTTTTAATTGAAATGGTGCAGCAGGCTCCATCAGCCAAATAATCCACTCCTGCTCTTATTTCTTGTGTTCAGAGACTGCAGGAACTTTTTTTTTCAGGAGACTTATAGATATTAACAGATATGTTCTCAGAGAGTTTGGGATGAGCAAAGAGCTGGGCTCAATGCCAGGAACTTCCCGGCAATGCAGGATGTCATCTTGCCTGCAACGCGTGGTACGATAAGGCAGGATAGTCAGCCTTCCTGATTACAGCTGGGACTCCCTCATTATGGCTCAAAATAATATAGTTCAGCAATTCACTTTCTGAGAATAGATGTGGATCCACCTATTACAGGAATAGATCATTTAATGTGACTTTAGAAATATAGGCATGTTTCATGCTTCTAAAATGATGGTAAACATTTGAGCTCATGTGCCATAAAATAACAAAACACCAATTTTGCCAGGGTGGCAGTGCCACTGGTGAGAATTTGTTGGTCACAGTCCTTCTGTAGGTTACCGTGACCTGACTGATACCGATGGCCTGGTTTTAAGCCTGGACAGAGACTATGGTAAAAGGCAGCACTGTACCATTGGATTGTCCTACCCTCCAGAGCCCGGGTGGGGGAGCGGAAAACTGAGCTGGTCAGCGGGTTAGGGCTGAACGTTGAATGGAGGAGAGGAAGGCTTGCAGACACTCTCAGGTGAACGGTCAGAGTTTGGGGACAGCTCGCAGGATGGTCCTCACTGTCCAGATGAGGAGACTGAAAACACTATGATCGGAAGCTGTGGTGAGTAGGACCCACTGACAACTTTAAATGCCCGCTCACTAGGCTCCTGTCAGATAGGCAAGATTGACTCCAGCTCTATTATTGCTGTTACACGTACAATACATATCTGATCAAGGCTCCTGAGGTTAGGCTTGGACTTAACTGAGATCGCACCTTTATCACGGGGTCAGGATCCTGATACTTTCCCAGAGATCTGGTCTCGAGATACACAGGAGGCCATTTACGATTAAGATGAGGGAACAATTTCTTCATGCAGAGGGTTACAAACTTGAGAGTTCAAGTCACTGACTATATCAAGAAGGAGACAAATAGATTTCTATATTCTAAAGGCATTAAGAGGAATGGAGAGAGATCAGGAGTACAGTGTTGAGCTAGGGGATCAGCCATGATCATATTGAGTGGCAGAGCAGGTTTGAAAGGCTGAATAACCTCCCCCAGTCCAATTTTCTCTGTTCCCATCCCGCATCTTGTTCCAATACTGTTAGGAATCTGGCAGAGGACCACGTCACCAATAGAACTACATCCATAGGAAATATTGGCACCTTTAGGAGACGGATGGGTTGGGGGGGGTGGGGGGGGAAAAGAGTTAAATCCTTGTGTAGCCTCATCCCCCACCTTCACCCACCTCACTTGGATAACCTTTGTAATCCTACAGCCCTCTGAGATATCAGCACTCCTCAAAGTCTGGCCACTCCATTAACCCTAATTTTCTATTTATATCTGTGCCTACAGCTGCCTATGCACTGGAACTGCCTCCCTAAATCGCTCCTATTCTCTAAGTCTCACTCTGTTCCTTTAAAATGGCCCTTGGAACCCACCTCTACAAACGGGCTTTTGGTCTCCTGTCCTTGTTCCACCTGCTGTGCTCAGCAGTAAATCTTGATGAATAATCTCTCTCCCGTGAAATGCCTTGGGATGTTTCTACCTCGTTAAAGGTGCCATCTAAATGCAAGTTGGTGTTGTCATATCCCCTCCAATTAAGTGACTGCTCCATCCTTCATGACTGAGGGGGACATCAGCCACTGTGGAATGAACCACCGTGAAACTGGGGGACTGTAACCCAATTCTGTTTCTTGCTCTCTTCATTTCAGAACAAGGTGAGGCTACACTGGATCAGTTTAGTACAGGCTAAGGATCACCCCAAGGTTTATTCCCAATTCACTTCACCTTAGGGTAGCCACTTTACCAATTGAACCATCGGCAGAATAGAATCTATCACCAAGAGGAGTTTGAGTTAGCACAGACAATCCGAACAGCTTTCTCAACCCCATTACCCAGAGGCTGCAGCAAGGAGCTCACGATAATCATGTGCCTGACTCAGCACTGACCTTTTGTCAGGATTACAGTTCATCCCTGGAGGAAGAGCCAATGGACTGACGTGAGGCCCCGTCTTGTGAGTCCTTCAGCGTCTTTTGCGAGCCGCTCCAATCCGTCTTCACAGAGTCATCGTCCCAGATGGTGGAGGTTTCGGTGTCACTGTGCCAGGCAGGGTCTCCAGTATAGTGACTGGGAAACACCAACAGTGGATGGACAGAAAACGCCTTCAGGTCTCGTTTGGGGTAAACTTTCTTATATTCCTCACTGTTGGAGATAACAAGATACACTGCATGTCAGAAATGCATCCCTGTAATGTGTTATCTAGAATACGCTGACTGAAAAGGTGGGAATAAATTCATTAGCAAGTTTCAACAGTTTATTGGTAGATATCCCATCCAAGGGCAAGAACAGGGGATGAATTACTGGATTGCTCTTTCAAAGAGGTGGCAGAGAATGGGCTCCTTCTGCTGTGTTGTTCTATGCTTCTTGTTTCTTGCTTTCCTCTCTTGAAATCATTACTGGAGGGGGCTTGAAGAGGTGGACCCCACTTCTGAACAAAGCAGCCTTTCGCTTGCTAGAAAATCGGTGCCATGTGAGTGACAGATCCCAGGTTGACCAAGCAATGGAGGTGGCTCAGGAAGATTCTCAGCTGAGCCCAAATCCTTCCACACAGCCATGGCCTCGGTGCCTGACCCCTCCACACTCAGGCCAAATGCACGGCAATGATTCAAACATCAGACAGAAAAAAAAATTTCAGTCAAACAGTCCAGCAGTTCTGAGATAAATCTTAACATTTCCATTCCATTATAGTAGTTTCGCAACACCATGCAGTACTGCACCAATGCCCCAACACTAACCCTGTCCTATACTCTACCAACGCCCCAATATTGCAACAATGTCCAACACCAAAACACTACCATACCAACTCCCCAAAACACTACAATACTGTATTAAACTGCACCAACAACCTCAACACTGCAACAATGTCCAATACTGCAACACTGTACTATACTAATGACCTGACATTGTAATAATGCCCCAACACCGCGCTGTACTGCACCAACACCCCAACACCGTGCTGTACTGCACTGCACCAACGCCCCAACATTGCAACATTGACCTATCCTTGCTGACGCTCCAATACTGCAACACTGTGCTAAACTCTACAATGTTCTTACATTGTAACACAGTCCTATACAGTACCCACGCCCCAACACAGCAACACTCTGCACACTCTACTAATACTCCAATATTGCAAATGTCCCATCACCATCCTTTACTGTACCACTGCGCCAACATTGCCCCTGTCCTACCATTATACCAAAGCCTCAAACTACAAAAGCCCCCCAATAATGGAAGAGAGTCCCAATTTTGCCACACAGTCTCAACATTGCAACAGTTTCTTACACTGCAACAGTGAGCACAAATTAATATCATTCATTGGCTATGCAATTCGGGGGTTGCCTGAGGTTGTGAAAGGTATTCTGTAAATCCCTCTTCTACTTCCCTTGAATGGGCAGGCCAGCTGAGTTGATCTCCAGGCTGCTGAGTGAGATTAAGAGTTCATTCATCCACAACAGTGGGTGATACATTTACAAAACAGACCTTGGAGCTGAGCTCAGGAACATTAAAACACTAAAGCAATCGTTACATTTCAGTATTTTGATCATTTACTGATGTCACAATTCTGGTTTAAGTCCAACAATAACACAAAATCAGAGTGTTCCAGGCCACTTTTTTTTTGACCAGATTTCTACACAGGCCCAAGTCAGCACAAAAACAGGATCAAGTAAAAGGGTTAACAGTAAGACATTACATCACTCCACTTTAACAAAGAAACCTTCAACCATGTTAAAGCCAAACTGTGTAATTTTCACTGGTTCATTTCCAAGTGTTAGTTTGTGTCCCTCAGTGGCAGCTATAATTTATGATCACTTTAAATGTTGACCACACTGAATCAGAAGGATAATAGCCAAAACATTGACTACTCCTTTTCCTCCTGATGCTGTCTGGCCTTCTGTGTTCCTCCAGCCTCCTGTTTGTCTATCTTGCAATGGAACTATGTCACAAAGATGAACACAGCTATTTCCCCGCTCACAAGGTTGACAAAAGACTTGCATTATATGTCCTTCATGGCCATCAGGCATCTTAAAGTGCATCACAGCCAATGTAAGACTTTTGAAATGCAGTTGCTACAGGAAGGTACACGTGCAACCCTCTTGTGCACAGCAAGCTCCCATAAACAAACATGGTAACAAACAGCATTGTGGCATCCCTTATACATCAGCGGTTACAGTGGTTCAAGAAAACCGCTAACAACCACCTCCTCCAGGGCAATTAGGGCTGGCTTAATCAACAACACCGCATCCCATGAACAAATCTATTGAACAGAAACTGCTTCAGGGGTGTTGATTCAGGAGTAAATATTGGCCGGGCTATCAAGAATATGTGCACTGTTTTCCTTTGAGATAATGTCATGATTGCTTTTACAGCCACATAAACAGGCAGACTGGATCTTGGTTTCACATCTTATGCAGGAAGGCAGCACCTCTGACAGTGGAGCACGCCCTCAGTACTGCATTGGAATGTCAGCAGTGATTTTGATGTATTTGTGCTTAAGGTGTGGAGTGGGACAAGACATTACTGTAAAGATTCAACATTTGTTGCCCATTTGAAGTCATCATAGAACATAGAACATAGAACAGTACAGCACAGAACAGGCCCTTCAGCCCACAATGTTGTGCCGACCATTGATCCTCATGGATGCACCCTCAAATTTCTGTGACCATATGCATGTCCAGCAGTCTCTTAAATGACCCCAATGACCTTGCTTCCACAGCTGCTGCTGGCAACGCATTCCATGCTCTCACAACTCTCTGCGTAAAGAACCTGCCTCTGACATCCCCTCTATACTTTCCACCAACCAGCTTAAAACTATGACCCCTCGTGCTAGCCATTTCTGCCCTGGGAAATAGTCTCTGGCTATCGACTCTATCTATGCCTCTCATTATCTTGTATACCTCAATTAGGTCCCCTCTCCTCCTCCTTTTCTCCAATGAAAAGAGACCGAGCTCAGTCAACCTCTCTTCATAAGATAAGCCCTCCAGTCCAGGCAGCATCCTGGTAAACCTCCTCTGAACCCTCTCCAAAGCATCCACATCTTGCCTATAATAGGGCGCCCAGAACTGGACGCAGTATTCCAAGTGCGGTCTAACCAAAGTTTT